>NC_136264.1:47434918-47689918 GCF_964187855.1 Myxine glutinosa | reverse complement strand
GTATTTATTACAGTACAATCGGTTACCATAGCAACCGGAGCATAGCATAAGCTTCATAGTATAACCTTATAGTTTCTCTATGAAGACACTTTTGAAAATGTCCCAAAGAGACGCTCTTCGGGACACTAATGGGGTTTGACAAAAGCGCGTGTTTCGGGGAGGATTCATGGGATGTGTTCGGAAGCAGCTATACACTTGTATATCATATATATATATATATATATATATATATATATATATATATATATATATATATATATATATATATATATATATATATATATGGCGATGACACAAGTGAGTCATTTTTACTCTGCTTAGAACATTGCGGTTTAATAATATTGACCACACGTAACTTAACAGCATAAAGCGATTTACTAACTTTATAGTTACTCTGGATCTTAAAAGACCAATGAGGTTGAGCGTTAAAGGGCAATTGCTTGTTGATTTACGGATATTTGTGCTGCAAGTACAATTATTCATCAAAAGCTTTGAACGGACTGTGAATGAACCCTTTCCATAAAACTTCAAAATCGATAAACGTTCTAAAAAAATATACACGAATTCATTTAAATATCACACCCCACGCACCACACACCACACACCACTTCAACGAGAGTGAAACTTCCAAATAGCTGCGACGCTTTCACAACTAAACTTTGTTATAATAACGCGTTGTTGTTATTGTGGTTGTAACCTGAACGCAAACAAACACCGCTGAGTTTGTATCCCAGGGTCCGAGGGAATGCCGCTGCCAGGCATGGCGCGAGGCGTGTACACGTGTGTTGTCCCGGCGTGGGACGCGAGACGCACACACGAGGGTTCCCGGGGTTCTTATGGGAGCCGCGCGTGTCGATGTGCGCGCGACGTGAAGAGCGCGCATGGCGCAGCGCGTGAGCCTCCGAAGGGGCTTTGCGCGGGGCTCTCCCGGCAGAGCGCGAGCGCCCACTATACGCGCGCCGTGAACAAGGCCGGGAAAAGGAGGGAAAAAGTTAAAAAAAAAACAAAAAAAAAAAACTTCGCTTCCTTGTAAAAGTTCAGCGCTCGAGCATCAGCTTCAACAAATGGGCCAAACGAGAAGCCAGGAGGCTCGGCTGAGTTAGAATCGGCGTCCCTCGTCAACAGGCGCCGCTGCGTTAGGACCTACGGAGCTGTGGGGCAGAGCGCCGGTCCGACCGTTAATCTCCACTGCCAAGGGCATCCCCCAGGCAGGCGAGGCGACTCGCCGGCGGGCCGGGCCCGTGTCCGAGCCGCCGCGGCGCGGTGCGTCGGGACGCACCTGGGATGGCGCGGGCGGACCCGTAACCGCGAGCTGCACTTACTTTTGGCGAGTTTGCGAGCGCGTCCCTTGGAGCGCATCTTGCCTTGCGGAGCAGCCGGCTTGATTGAGATCCAACCAACGCTATCTTCCGAGAAGCATTGTCAGTGCAGACACCTTCGCGCAGGCGCACACCGACCGTTTCTCACCCCTCCTCCTCCTCCCTCTCCTCTCTTCTCTCTCTCACTCTCTCCTTTCTCTTCACCCCCCCTTCTTCTTCTCTTCCTCCTCTGCTTCACCCCCCTCTCGCAGCGACCCCCTCTCTCTACCGCAACTCTTACGGCATAGCTCGGCCCTGATTGGAATTGTCAAAACGCCGCTCGTGGACGCGTGGAGACCGCTCGTGCTCGGAGCACCGTGGATTCCCCCGAGAGAGGGTCCATCGGCCATCGGTGGCCCCTCCGATGGCAACATCTCTCGCCGACAGTAACTTACTTTTCATCAGTGTGTGTGTGTGTGCGGGTGGGGGCGGTTGGGGTTGTTTTTGGGGATTTATGGAGAAAGGTTAACTTACTGTACCTATACAGAATGAAATGGCGTTTCGCGCGTAATTTGTGTGCTCGGTACAATCCCCGTTTAATACCACGTCGTCACGCTCAGGTATGGCATACATGTTGTAATGGACGTTTAAACCACCTATTTTTACCTGCAATCAGCGTTTTCAAGACTTTCGACGTATAAACAACTACTGGGCAATTGATTGTTTTGTTTTGTTTTTAAAACTGTAACCGTTTTATTCATCGTGTTTATAAAGGAATTCCAAGTTGGTAGTTTTAGCTCGAGTCTCTGTCCCAAAGAGTCACCGCTGAGTGCGTTAGTCGGCACGGTGTTCGTGTGAATGTGTTGCTGAGTTAGTGCGTAAACGTGTTAGTTTCTCCCAACGCGGTGCTTCTTGCCGCGCAGTTGAGCGTTTCCTGCTTCCATAATATCTAGAATTGCTCCCAATTGCCACCACGGGTTATCGTGTTTGTATGGGATCTAAAAGGGATTTTAAAAAAGGAAAAAAAATTAGTTGCCGGTAATTGCTGTTCACGCCTCTGCTACTTTGAGTTACTTGTTGTGATTGTTCGTCTGTCGTTCAAGGGTCAATTTTGAGTAAACAGGCGGATTATAGAGGAATGCGGAGTGATATTGAATATTTTGAATGTTGAGGATCCTCTTTTAGCGGATACAAAAGCAAACTGAATTCGTTGCATTCTTGTTAATTATTCCATCCAACGAACATTTGTCATCTGCAGCACTCAATTCCCACCAAGGAGGCTTTGGGGCAGAGGAGAAGCCGGTGCGACCCGAGGACCCCCACGAGTACCCCCCACGCTTTGCGCGCAATAAAGATTTGCATTTCGAAAGTCTCGCCATCTTTTGCACACGATGAGTGACCAAAGTCGTCTGGGAATAATCCAGACTTCACATGGCAATAATTTAGCCCGATAAGTCATTTAATGGCGTCCGGACATTTATTGGGGAAAAAGGACAACCGGAGCCGCCTTTAAAACGCGTCGCTTCCTCCCAATCCGTACGAACTCCATCGAACTTCTCGCACCAATAATGGCGATGATTAACTGCGTATCGATAGGATCAGCGGGTCGCGCTTCTCGCATATTAATCAATATTTAATTAGGCCGAATTTAAATGAATGCTTAATTAATGCGCCGGCATTAGACACACGTGGAGCGGGTCACGGCCGCTTAAAGTATCGTAATTAGTGTTTTGCGCCGCGCACATTTATTTAAGAATCAAATATTTGCTGACGCTTTTTAATCAGGGTAGTCACTTAAAACCAAATTATGCCTTTGCTCGGTCTAATACATATTCATGTGTGTCGGCTGCTTTCAATTAGCGCCATTAACGCGATGACGTCGAGAGGGAGTGATTGTGACGTCGGCGTATACCTGGACGAGTTTAAACTTTAAACCTTCTTGGCTTTAACTGTCGCTGGAAGCATAAAGACTACTCGAGAAACAACAACTATATATATATATATATATATATATATATATATATATATATCACGACATCACATGATAATATAGGGTTCTTTGTAAACTTTCTATCGGAAGTCGGTATTCATTGAATTCAAAACGTCGAACGATATCTCTGCGTAATTCTCCGAGTTTTGCGCATTTCGTTCAGAAACGATCCGAAGCTGGAAGATAAATAGTCATTGCAAATCCGTAACAATTCTCCTCGTCACAAAGAGCTCGAGCTTCCAATTTGCGAATATTTCAGGCAAATACTCGTGATGAGATAACGAGATATAATTAGCGATTAATTGTTATTAATAAAGGAACCGGTAATAAAACGTCAGATTTGGCGGCTTTTCGGACTTGCCGGCTCAAGCACACGCAATACGAGTCCGTCGATGGAAATTCAATTTCATAACAACAGCCCTCGTGGCCCCAAGCACGTCGATCATAATCTTAAGAGAGACCCCCGTGGAGGACGTGGAAAGGAAAACGCTTCAATCGAAAGGATTAAGAGTTGTGACGTTGAAACGTAAATACGCTTCGACCAGCCTGGACGCGCCCACCGTTTTTTTCCCGCAAAAATGCCCTTTACAAAGCAACCACTCGAACATAAAAAGTGCAATTCATAAACTTCAGGTCATTCTGGAACAAATAAACAAAAAATGCTTGTACGTTTTCTTGCTCCGTAACTCCGCCCCTCGCTCCTCCCCGAATTTGGCCACGCCCACATCAATGCACCTGCTGCGTGAAGCAATTTGCCAAACATGCAATTGACTATTGTATAATAAATATGATTAAATATACCCGTTTGTCAGCACCTTTGAACTAAACTAGTATCACTTGTATAAGCACGAGCAAAATTAGGCAATAATTCGGATTTAAAACAACAAATGGCAGCAATATTCACCTGTATAATATATTCCTTCGATTTCATCTTTAAAATACCGAGTTCCAAAATATTTTGGCCTTTACACCATCCCTAAAATAACCTTTCCACAAATCTATGGAGTCACCAATGTTTAGCATTAGTGACCACGGAACCGAGTACTTATATCACACAAAAAGGTACAAATATGAGGGATTCGGAAACGTGGAATTTTAAACCAAAAGGAATTTATAATTTGGACTCCATTAGACAATCCCGTTTTTGTTTGTTGAATTTTTGTATTAATTCAACTTTTTATTCCAGACATCGAGGCTCGAGGAAGAGACTTACCCGGTGTTTTATAATGGTGGTATTTGGTTCAACGACGGTACATCGACAGGTGCACCGTGAGTAGAAGATCCCGCGTTGTCCGCAGCTGCCGGAGACGCGAAGCATCTGCTGAAGCGAGAAAAGGGGTTAGAAGAACCTCCGGGAGCGGGGAAGCCAATTATATTTCAGCACTGGAGCGTACACGCAGGTGAAAGCAAACTTGACGTCAAATTCCTAAAACATCACACTTCCCCTTCGGATATATGTATATGTATGTATATGTATGTATATATATATATATATATATATATATATATATATATATATATATATGTATATATATATATATATGTATATAATATTGCAGCAGGTGTAGAGAAAAAGGTCCATCCAACAAAAAAGTAACTAGACCAACACTGCCAGCAGTCTGACACTAAAACAAGCGAGAGCAGATATACGGTCTCAGGTCAGAGACCGGATCTCCTCTGGCTCGTTTATTACCAAACTAGCAGGGTGTATATAATAATGTGTGTGTATGTATGTATGTATGTATGTATGTATGTATGTATGTATGTATGTATGTATGTGTGTATATATATATATATATATATATATATATATATATATATATATATATATATATATATATATATATATATATACTAGCTGAATGCACCCGGCGTTGCCCGGGTTCCTTTTGAATGAATTTAATCTTCTGTACATGGGTTTGATGCGAGCCCAGTATCAGTTAGTGCTCAAAGATTCCTTGTTCTTTCTTCTGTCGGGCCCCGCGAGAGAGAATTTTGAAAGCATGTGTAGCAATCAGTCAGATATTCCAATTAAGTGCATAAGTTGTACTTCAAGAAATTTTTTTTGAAGAAGAAGATTTATTGCGAAATGGGCCCAGCCCGGCCGATGTGGGCCTCGACCGGCCTCGCCACCTCGCCTATATCCTTCCCGGGGCCCGTCCCGACATTTTTTGTTTCAGAGGTTTCCTCCTATCTTTCACCGTTCTGGAGATTAGCGCGTGCAGACAAACAAACAAACAAACAAACAAACAAAAACTTTATTATATATACATATTCAGAATAGAAGATAGATAGACAGAAGATAGATAACGTTGGTGCTGCTGAAGCAATAGTTTAACACATTTGATCATATAAATAGTATATATATATATATATCAGGAAGTACGCTAGTTGTCTCGATGTAGGGATGGCACGGCAAAAAACTGTCAATCCCATCTGCTACGTGGAAAACTCAAGTCGGAGTGTCTTCTCTAAAAGGTTCCTAAGGCTATGTAAAATAACCTACCTGGTCTGCTCAGCAGATTGTCTCAGCAGGGATAACTTTGCAGTACTCCAGTCCAGTAGTGTCTGTGTGTGTGTATGTGTGTGTGTGTGTGTGTGTGTGTGTGTGTGTGTGTGTATGTGTATGTGCATGTATGTGTTTGTTTGTATGTATGTATGTGTGTTTGTGAGTATGTATGTATGTGTGTTTGTGTGTCTATGTGTTTGTTTGTATGTATGTATGTGTTTGTGAGTATGTATGTATGTGTGTTTGTGTGTCTATGTGTTTGTGTGTCTATGTGTTTGTGTGTATTTATGTATGTATGTGTGTTTGTGTGCATGTATGTATGTGTGTTTGTGTGCATGTATGTATGTGTGTATGTGTGTTTGTGCGTCTATGTGTTTATGTGTATGTATGTATGTATGTACTGTATGTATGTGTGTTTGTGTGTATGTATGTATGTGTGTTTGTGTGTATGTATGTATGTGTGTTTGTGTATATGTATGTATGTGTGTTTGTGTGTTTGTGTGTATGTATGTTTGTGTGTATGTGTGTTTGTGTGTGTGTGTGTGTGTTTGTGTGTGTGTGTGTGTGTTTGTGTGTAAGTGTGTATGTGTGTGTGTGTGTATGTGTGTATGTGTGGTTGTGTGTGTGTATGTGTGTGAGTGCGTGTGTGTGTATGTTTGTATGTGTGTGTGTGTTTGTGTGTAAGTGTGTATGTGTGTGTGTGTGTGTGTATGTGTGGTTGTGTGTGTGTGTGTGTGTGTATGTGTGTGTGTGTATGTGTGGTTGTGTGTGTGTGTGTGTGTGTGTGTGTGTGTGTGTGTGTGTGCGCCCATATGTGTTTGTGTGTATGTGTGTATGTGTGTCTACGTGTGTGTGTGTGTGTGTGTGTGTGTGTGTGTGTGTGTGTGTGTGTGTGTGTACCTCAAATATAACGAGTAATGGAGAGTGGGCAGGTTGTGTTGTAAAAAGGAATTCGGTTTAAATCTGCTTTTACTGCCTTGAAATCCTCCAAGTCCCGAAATATCACCCTCAAAACTATCAACGGATCTTAAACGGAATCGACAAACAATTGCAGCAATATGAGATGAGATGTACAATACTTCTTACATTGTGTTGGTTATGCCGTCTTGGAAGTGTTGTAAGAAGTTATCCTCGGTGGTTTGCCATTGCCTTTGAGTATGCAGTCAGGGCAGAAATTTGGAATTTGTTCAAAATGCCGGTGATAGGTCGCCTACTCTTGGAGGAGGACACTGTGGGTTCTTTAACGTCCGCCAACAATGGCGGCAGACGGGATGCCCAGCTTGATGTCCATCCGAGGGACGGTACACACATTGATGAATCAATTTACCTGTGAAGCGCAAGGATGTCAGCTTAGAGCTTGGTCCATACTTGCACCCAGGCTAGACAGCTTCCAGGCGAGCGTGCATACCTCTGGGTTCACCTGCCAGCCAATATGTACACATGCATATACATATATAATGTCTCGTGACTTTAGTAGATTGTCAAGGAGACACCTGCCCATTGACCCAATTCACCAAAGTCCTTCACATTACACCTTGTGCTCCCATGAGGATCATCAACCAATTTCATGTCGCGTTATCGTTTCCCCTTCACCAACGATCTGCGCTCAAGGTTTGCAAGAAAAAGTAGAATGAGGATGAGGATGAGGATGATGGGGTATAGCTATAGAAGAAGACTTGAACAGCTCTTCCTCGATCCAATCATTCGGTTCAGGTTTCTAATGTCGGCCACAGGGGCCGCTCTGCTCGTCTAGAGACACTTGGACCCATGAATGGCGCCACTTCATTAAATTTCACTTTTCTTTGTCAACAGGTGCGTCTCTCTTTACACTTGTTCGAGCCGTTTTACAACGAGGTTCAAAAGCGACCTCGGAAAGGATTGAAGAGGGTGGGGAGTGCGGCTGTGTGTGTGTATGTGTGTGTGCGTGTGTGTGGCACGATGTGGGGGTGTGGGGCATAGTGGGACACGATGTGTGTGTGTGTGTATGTGTGCATCACGGTGTGTGTGTGTGTGTGGCAAGATGTGGGGCATAGTGGGGCACGATGTGTGTGTGTGTGTGTGTGTGTGCGTGTGTGTGGCACGATGTGGGGGTGTGGGGCATAGTGGGACACGATGTGTGTGTGTGTGTGTATGTGTGCATCACGGTGTGTGTGTGTGTGTGGCAAGATGTGGGGCATAGTGGGGCACGATGTGTGTGTGTGTGTGTGTGTGTGTGTGTGTGTGTGGCAAGATGTGGGGCATAGTGGGGCACGATGTTTGTGTGTGTGTGTTTGTCACGATGTGTGTGTGTGTGTCATGATGTGTGTGTGGCAAGATGTGGGGCATAATGGGGCACGATGTGGGGGTGTGGGGCATTGTGGTGCACGATGTGTGTGTGTGTGTGTGCATGCACTTGTGTGTGTGTGCATGCACTTGTGTGTGTGTGTGGCACGATGTGGGGGTGTGGGGCATCGTGGTGCACGATGTGTGGGTGTGGGGCAAAGTGGTGCATAATGTGGGGGTGTGGGGCATGATGTGGGGGTGTGTGGCATAGTGATGCATGATGTGGCGGTGTGGGGCATATTGGTGCACGATGTGGGGGGTGTGGGGCAAAGTGGTGCATAATGTGGGGGTGTGGGGCATAGTGATGCATGATGTGGCGGTGTGGGGCATAGTGGTGCACGATGTGGGGGTGTGGGGCACGATGTGGGGGTGTGCGGCATAGTGGTGCACGATGTCGCGGTGTGGGGCACAGTGGTGCACGATGTGTGTGCACTTGTGTGTGTGTGTGTGTGTGTGTGTGTGTGTGTGTGTGTGTCACGATGTGGGGGTGTGGGGCACGATGTGGGGTGTGGGGCATGATGTTGCGGTGTCGGGCATAGTGGGGCACGATGTGGGGGTGTGAGGCACGATGTGGCGTTGTGGGGCATAGTGGTGCACGATGTGTGTGTGTGTGTGTGTGTGTGTGTGTGTGTGTGTGTGTGTGTGTGTGTGTGTGTCCGTGTGTGGCACGATCTGGGGGTGTGGGGCATAGTGGGACACGATGCGTGTGTGTGTGTGTGGCAAGATGTGGGGCATAGTGCGGCACGATGTGTGCGTGTGTGTGTCACGGTGTGTGTATGTGTGTGTGTGGCAAGATGTGGGGCATAGTGGGGCACGATGTTTGTGTGTGTGTGTGTGTGTGTTTGTCACGATGTGTGTGTGTGTGTGTGTGTGTCATGATGTGTGTGTGTGTGTGTGTGTGGCAAGATGTGGGGCATAGTGGCGCATGATGTGGGGGTGTGGGGCATAGTGGGCACGATGTGTGTGTGTGCATGCACTTGTGTGTGTGTGTGTGTGTGGCACGATGTGGGGGTGTGGGGCACGATGTGGGGGTGTGGGGCATGATGTGGTGGTGTGGGGCATAGTGGTGCAAGATGTGTGTGTGCATGCACTTGTGTGTGTGTGTGGGGCACGATGTGGGGGTGTGGGGCATAGTGGGGCACGATGTGGGGGTGTGGGGCATAGTGGGGCACGATGTGTGGGTGTGGGGCATGATGTGGTGGTGTGGGGCATAGTGGTGCACGATGTGTGTATGCGTGCACTTGTGTGTGTGTGTGGGGCACGATGTGGGGGTGTGGGGCATAGTGGGGGCACGATGTGGGGTGTGGGGCATAGTGGGGCACGATGTGTGGGCGTGGGGCATAGTGGGGCACGAGGTGGGGGTGTGGGGCATAGTGGGGCACGATGTGGGTGTGTGGGGCATAGTGGTGCACGATGTGTGTGTGCACACACTTGTGTATGTGTGTGGCAAGATGTGTGGTTGTGGGGCATAGTGCAGCACATGTGAATATCAGAGTGTGTGTGGTACGATGTGGGGGATGCGGGGGAATAGTGGAGCACGTCTGTGTGTGTGTTTGTGTGTGTGTGTGTGTGTGGTTCGGTTTGGAGAATGGGGGGGGGGGGGGTTCTAGTGAACACGTGTGAGTATCTGTGCGTGTTGGCGTGTATGGCATGGTATGGGATGCACGGAAGGGAAGGGGAGGGGAGCGGGGCATGAAGTGGCAGTACATCGGACGATTTTTATGCTTCATAAACGACGCATTCAGATAAATATCGCAGCTTTCAGCGCCGCGGTGAAATGCAAGAGCTTTGGCGTGAAAAACGTGTAAAATTTCCGCGTCATTTACACGAGGAATGTTGTTTCGATTTTTAGTTGGTTATTTAGTTACAAATTTCCCATTTGCACGTATTGGGATCCATCATGGCATGGCGAACAGTTTGATTTGACACCTTCATGCAAGAAAAGAGTCTCCTCCAACCGACTATATAGTCAGGTTCACTATGTTTTTTCGTTCAAAATTTTGGTAGATTAGCAAAACTATACATTTTTGGAATATTCAGAGCATGAGGAATCCAAAAATTAATGTTTACATTTGCGTAGACACCTTTGCGAAAATGACACTCAGGACAGTGATGAAGATCTGTAAAAGCATATTCCTGAACGGTATAGACCTCGTAGATCCTGTGTATAGGACTTATAGTTCAATCTGATACTACCTATAACTTCCTATAACAACCTATAACTTCAAAGGACTTGCAATATCATGTATTATGTAATACAGTTATATCACAAATATAAAGACAATGGTTTTCAATTACCTTTGTTTGTTGCTTTTCTATAATCCTGAGCACTATTTTGAGGCCTTTATTGGATTCCTTGACCCAGAAAACATAGGATTAGCATATTTAATTAAGTCTCTAGGTTGACTAGAAGCCGAGATCGCGCAAAATATGTATTTTATGGCGGCCATTTTCAAAATCCAAAATGGCGGCCATGCAGGTGTCTGTGCAAATGCCAACATTGATTTTCAGATTCTCCATGCTCTGAAGATTCCAAAAATGTACAGGTTTGCTAATCCCAAAATTTTGAAAGAAATTATATTTGTTAACATCGTGAACCTGACTATCTTCATCATTGTCCTGAGTGTCATTTTCGCAAAGGTGTCTACGCAAATGTAAACATTAATTTTTGGATTCCTCATGCTCTGAATATTCCAAAAATGTATAGTTTTGCTAATCCACCAAAATTTTGAACGAAATTATATTTGTTAACATAGTGAACCTGACTAATACCCCTCCCTCCACCAACAACATAACAAAAGCCAGGTAGTTCAAATAACGTCGTATTCATAAGGTATTACATAAGCACGTAATTTACATATAAAGGAAAAAGTTACTGTTGGCATAAAGGTGGGATTGTTGCCATCAACATTTCTGAATTCATGAAACAACGTCAAGTCGAAACAAGCTATAAAATGAAACACTGATTTGAACATTCACACTTTGGCACCATTGCACTTTTTTTCAAATAACTCACAATGTTGTACAAAAATCAGTTGAAATTGACAAAAGAATTTGGTCTCCACAATTCTTTATTTCACTGTTAATATTACAGAACCTTTATTTTAATGCAGAACTTAATATATCCTTTTAAATCAGAAAATAAGAAGAAATGGCATTGACAAAATTATTGACACCTTCGACTTAATATTTGGTAGCACAGCCTGTGGACAGAATAACTGCAGTCAAGCGCTTCCTATAGCCATGAATGAGCTTCCCACACCTCTCTACTTGCAGTTTGGGCCATTCTTCTTGTGCAAACTGCTCCAATTCTCCAAGATTTGAAGGGTGCCTTCTACCAACTGCTGTTTTCAGATCTCCATACAGGGTGTTCAATGGGATTTAGATCTGGACTCATTGCTGGCAACTTCAGATCAGTCCAGCGTTTTTTCTTGAACCATTCCTAGGTGCTTTTTGAAGTGTGTTTGGGGTCATTGTCCTGCTGCAAGACCAATGACCTTCGACGGAGACCCAGCTTTCTGACACTGGGCCGAATATTGCGCTTCAACATGCCTTGGTAATCTCCTGATTTCATGATGCCATGCACACATTCAAGGCACCCAGTGCCAAGGCAGCACAGCAACCCCAAAACATCACTGAACCTCCTCCATGTTTGGCTTTAGAGAAGGTGCTCTTTTCTGTTAAGGCTTCATTTTCTTTTCTGCAAACATAGAGTTGATCTGCTTCACCAAAAAACAATAACTTGGTCTCATCTGTCCACAGGACATTCTCCCAGAAGGATTTTGGCTTGTTCAGGTGTGTTTTGGCAAACTCCAGTCAGGCTTTCTTATGTCTCTCTCTCAGAAGTGGGGTCCACCTGGGTCTCCTACCATAGAATCCCCTTTCATTGAGATGGTGCGAGTTGAAACTGTCGTACTGTCTCAAGGTTAGCTTGAATCTGTTTTGTAGTTGATCGAGGTGCTTTCTCCACCATTCGAACAATCCTTCGCTGCAATGTACAATCAAGTCTCCTCTTGCAGCCACGTCCTGGGAGGTTGGCTACAGTGCCATGGGCCTTAAAATTCCTGATAACATTGTGTACGATGTACACAGGAACATCAAGGTCTCTGGAGATGGACCTGTAGCCTTGAGATTGTCCATGCTTGGTTATAATCTCGTGTCTGACCTCCTCAGACAATTCTCTGGTTTTCTTTCTTTTCTCCACGCTCATTGTGGTACACACAGTGACACAAAACAGCCGAATGACTCCTTTTCTATATTCAAACTGGTTGAATGAGCGATTTTTATATTGCAGGCACCTGCAACTCACCACAGGTAAGTTCAATTCCAAAGTAAAGAAGAATCACCTGCTTGAAATCTAATTATTTCTAACAACTTCTAAAAGGTGCCAATAATATTGTCCGGGCCATTTTAGGATTTCTGTGTGGAATAAGCTAAGATTTAGTAAAATTTTCAGCTTTGTTTTGTCCCACAAAGTCAATTTTTCACGTTTATGGAAGTTTAATTTCTGGTAGTTTAATTTCTGGAAAAAATTTCTGAAAGAAATGGAGCATTCTTTGAAAAAAGTGCAAGGGTGCCAATATTTTTGGCCACGACTGTGCATGTTCCATAAAACGAAGCTTCAACGAAGGAGGAAGACAGCCTGCACTATGGTTGCCAACATATGGTTGTTTGCCACACAACCATATGTCACACAACCATATATACAACCAAAATTTTGGTAGATTTAATATGAATACTGTTAAATGCTGCACGGACAATTCTTTAAAAAGTTTTTGGCACGAATCGACAAGGATTCGAACCATTGACCTTCCAGACTCAGGGGGGACGCTCTATCAATTCCACCACCGAGTCCGAAGAAAAAGTTATAAATCATTTTCATCCTGGAGCTCTTCTAGGAAGCCTGGATCTCGGGAATGGAAGGGTATAAACTGTTGTTCTCAAAACCACTTGCTGTACAAACGACGAAACTTTGCTCGATGGAGTTTGGAAAAGAAACAATAATGGCCGCGCGACTCACTCGGCTTGTTCGGGAAATATCCGACTGTCAGGTACAGAACAATGAAAAAAATATATACAACCAATCAAATCGCGTTTTGTCGCTTGGTTGGGGTCAGAGGGTCTTTTAAAAGGTGCACTTCGATGTCCTAACCAATCAAATTGCGCGATTTCGCTCTCGTAGTGTAGCAAGGTGCATTAAGAGGTACACCTGCATTCACTGACTAATCATCCCGCGTGATTTCTCCCTCGTGGTGCCAGCAAGGTGCGGTAAGAGATACACCTGCATAGGGTTTCACACCGAATTGTCTTATATTAAAGAACACGTCTGGAGTGTGATTGGGAATGGGGGCAGTTGGGGAGGGAGGGGGGCAGTTGTGGATGAAGGGGGGCAGTTGTGGATGAAGGGGGGCAGTTGGGGAGGAAGGGGGGCAGTTGGGGAGGGAGGGGAGCATTCGGGGAGGGAGGGGAGCACTTGCGGGGGGAGGGGGGCAGTTGGGGAGGGAGGGGGGAGTTTGGGGAGGGAGGGAGTGGGAGACAGTTGGGGAGGGAGGAGGAGACAGTTGTGGAGGGGAGGGTTAGGCAGTTGGGGAGGGGGGGCGGTAACCTGGGAGGAAGTTGGGGAGGGGATGGGGGAGGCAGTTGTGGAGGGGAGGGGAGAGGCAGTTGGGGAGTGGGGGGGAGAAAGTTAGGGAGTTGGGGGAGGCAGTTGGGGAAGGGAGGGGGGAGGCAGTTGGGGAAGGGAGGGGGGAGGCAGTTGGGGAGTGGGAGGGGGGAGGCAGTTGGGGAGGGTGGCTGTGATGTAAGTCTATATCACGGTTTGCTCAGCGACAGCAGCAATGTCTCTCTCCCCCCCACCCCACCCCATCCCCACCCTCCAGACCCCATCCCCCCCATCCCAACCCCCACCACACCCCACCCAGTGATGACTCAAAGCTACCTGCCCACACTTACCACCTTACCCAAGCCATAGTGCCACAAGCACGGCAGGTGCATCGCGGAGGTCCCTCCCCGAGGTCTCGGCTCCTGCAAATGGACGTCACATGACCCGTGCCATTTAATAAGCATGTCCTTTGATGGTCCATGGACGCATTTCACACACGTCTCTTTTATCGAGCGAACCTTGTAATAATGTACATGTGCATGTGGATGTGAAAGTGTGGGTAATAAATGATCGGGAAACAACAACAAAAACAACATTTGTAGATTCGACGTGCACGTTCAAGAAACGTGACAAGGATTTCAGGAATACGCCTGCAACATAAAGCCAGGCGACGATACTTGAACATGTACGAGTTTGTTGTTGAGAAAATAAAGTGTATCACTGTTTTGTTTTTGTTGTGACCGGTAATGCGTAAAAACGTGTGCGCAAGGTTTGCCACGACGTGCGATAAATAATTTCACGTCTCCCTGGGGACACAGGTGCTGCCCGATCTGGGAAAGGCCTTGGTGGTGGTGCTGGTGGTGGTGCGGAGGTGCAGGGGCAAGAAGCGGCGCCGTATTTTCTATTCCGAAGCCGACGCGGCGCGCAAAGCCTATAATGCGTCTTGCCCGGATGAAATGGGAGCGAGGACGCGCGAACGGAGCCTCGGGCGAAAGGAAATTATCCGATGGGGAACCCGACGACCTTCCGACAATGTAATCAATCACCTTATCAACGGGGAGATTTATCAAACTCACTCATTTTCGCCGCCACGGCAGCGCGGGCTATTAAAACAGCGATGCCGGGGGAATAAGGGTGGGAGACGGTGGGTTGAGCGCGTTGCCCCGAGGCTCTGGTTATATAGATTAAACAGTCGAGGACCCCGCATCCATCTTGGACAGAAAGTGCGAACGACGTCCTAATGTCAATACGCGCCGCGGCCCGACCCCGCACACGCCCCACGGTGAAACGCTTTCCAGCGCGCCCTCTTCATTCCCCTTTTTATTTCAATTTGCCTCTAAATATGTCAAGCAGAAAATTAAAAGAAAGGTGCGACGGCCCGAACGAGCAACGCGTAAAGGCTAACGCGCTCTCCGGGCCGCACAAAGCGCACACCCGAGAGCAATTAATTCCCGCGGTGATGTCCCCGCGCGACCGGGTCCGCGCGCGGCGTGGCCCCAACAACAACAACAACAACAACAATAATAATAACGACGACGATCATAGCGGTAGCAACAACAATAAAGTTTCACTTCGACAGGAGCGCCTTGCGCAATGACCCTGAGCCGAGGGGCTTGAAATGGCCGCGGGGTAACTGCCTCCATCCCGCGGTTCGTGAGCTTGATTGAAAACGCCCGGGAACTTGATAACCTACGAGGGAGTTGCGTTCAAAAAGTTGTCGGAACGACAGACTCACGATGGTCCCCGACAAACGCCGACGGGCTTTTCGCTTTTCAATATAAACTCCCCTCGAGTACGCACGAAGTTACTTCTGCTTCGGGCGACCCTCGCCCCCGCGATTATAACCCCCTCGTTTCCCCCAAAATTGATTACATCGAACAAGGAACCGAAATAAAAATTATGAATACTATTACTATTATTTTATATGTTACTTCTGAAAAAATCGGAAAAATTATTAATACTATTTCTATTATTTTATATGTTACTTTCTACCAAAATCGGCTGAAGAAGATCAAATGTTGTCAATAACTAACCGGTTCTAGACGCAAAGAGCGTCAATAACTTCTCAAAGAACAAAAAAAAAAGTTACACTGTCCACAAATAGTACGTACGCAATTTCACACACATTTCCATCCTCTAACTGTTGAATGAAAATCAATTTGACAGAGCTATAGATAAATGTTTCCAAACAGCAATCGAACAATCATTGTCTACGAACTTTTTGATTACCGTAAGTACATTTGTCACGAATGTATACGTCGATTTATTGAATCCTGACTTTACGTAAAGTTTCTATAGCGAGAAATGCATTGCGATGGGGACTTGGGCTGATCAATAAGTGCGTGACCCGACGTAAAGCGCAAACGAAACCCATTTTCGATACTTTTCTTGGAAGTTTAAAGAACCGATACTTGGTGATGTGATAACGGCGATCGCCCTTACACCGCAGGGATACACCTGCGCCAAATGCTGACGCGTTTAGAAATGCCATCGACAAGTTCGAATGTGTTTAAAGCAAATGTATTGATCGAGTGTGAACAACACGCTTTAGAGATCGATTTGGCGTGAGCAACAGGTGCACAGGTGTACATCTTGCGCTCACATATCACTGTTTATGGCAACCTGCAAGTAACACACCTTCGTGCACCTCCTCTCTCTGATCATTTCTTGTATTTCATTTTCTCGCCCGCTCGGCCACGGAATCTGATCAGCCCACGTCATCATTTATTGATCAGCCCACGTAATGCGCAGCGCTGTTGTATGTTGGCCTGAATTGACTTTAAACGGCAGCACTTGGACAAGAACTTTACCCATCATGGTGTACAATTGGGAAGGCTGACTATGGCATTTATTAAAGGTGCTTTGACTGTGACGTACGTTACAGGGGGTCCTTCCAAATCGACCTAAATAATTATATATACTGTATATATAAAAAAATTAATATATTTTTTATTTTGAAGGTAGTAGGTTGTAGACAGCAAGCACCCAGGATAGTACTACCTTTCTGACTGAGGAGCGTCAAAGTGGTGCCCAGAACCATATTGCACTCTCCGTGTCAGGATTGCTGGTCTTACTTTCTGTGTCACTCAAACTAAAGCTACCGGGCCTAGCTTTAATCTCTCTTTCTCGCAAGCAAACAAACAAACATACACTTTTCAACACACAATTTTGCTACTCACTTTCACTCCTCACATTTACATTCTCTCTCTTTTATTTCTCTTTAGTCCGTGATTGGAGGCTTCAACATAAAAATAAAGAAAAAAATCATATATATATATATATGTGTGTGTGTGTGTGTGTGTTTGTGTGTGTGAGAGAGAGAGAGCTGAGTTGTAGCATCGAGAAGCTTCCACTATATACCGAGGCAAAAAGCGGGATCGAAACGAAAGCAACAGCTGAGTACCATTTTCGTGTTAAAACAATTGCTGAAAAAGCAAATGAAAACTAAACTTGAGCTTGAGCACAGATAAAAACAACTCCTCTGTCCATCGAATATACGCGTTTCACAACTACTGGCAAGCAGATGGATCAAGTGGTTATAAAACTTTTCTTTCTCTCTTCTTCTTCTTCAATTTCAAGAACCAAGGACAACTTTCTTTCTCTTCTTCTTTTTCTTCTTCAAGATCAAGAGCCAAGGACAAGTTCACGGATATTAAATATCTGGTTTCGAGTTGATCACATATTGTCGTCAAACTTTTTAGAAAGTTTTCAAATAAGTAAATAAGTTTTATGTCTGTAAATAGCAACCTTTTGGCCACCAACAATGTTATTAAAACCCGTGGAAAACATTATATGCATAAATAATTTGTGAAATATACAGTTCAGACAGCAGTGTTTGTGAGTTATATATTTATGCCTTTAATTAATCACTAATTGAAATCTATTTACATAAATGATTTTTCAGCCACCGCTCGAAATCCACGCTGTGCTAGACAACAACAACAACAACATGCATTTTAAAGGCCATTTTCCCTGCTAGAGCGGGGGTTAGCCTTGCGGTCCCCATGACAATCTTCTCCATTTTGCCCTATTTTCTGCATCTCTCCTTGTTAACCCCCTTGCCCGCATTTCTTCTTCCACCATCTTTAGCCAAGTCTTTCTCGGTCTTCCCCGTCCTCTGCTTCCTTCTACATTCATTTCCATCACTCTTCTCAACCAGTCACTTTCATCCTTCCTCAACACATGACCAAACCATCTCAACCTGTTCCTCTTCACAGCATCAATCACAGGCTCTATTCCCATCATCTTTCGCAATTCATCATTTGGCTTCCTCTCTCTCAACGATACTCCGCACATCCGTCGAACCATTCGCATTTCCACCCTTTCCAACCTTCGTTGCTGCTCTACGTTCATTACCCATGTCTCGCTCCCATAAATCATAACACTTCTCACACATGCGGCATACACCTTTCCCTTCAGCTTCAACGACACTCCCCTCATCATCAGCACGCCACTCAGTTCCCGAAACTTCTTCCATGCACATCTCACTCGAGCAACCGTTGCCGGGTCTGATCCACCTTCTCCATTCAGCATGTCTCCGAGGTAGCAAAATGTTTTCACACCTTCCAGCTTCATGCCGTCTCCAAGATCCAACTCAACATTTCCTCCATCTGCAGCTCCCTCTGTGCACGCCTTACATTTGAATGTAGCTGCCACACTGGTTAATGACCCTCTCAGACCACTACATTTTGATGAACCCACTCAGCGCACATTGTACATTGAATGGAGTTCACTCCGACACTCTTCCTACACACAGCACAGGGCCACTTCCCAGTTCTTTCCACCTCACCACATGCTTTACCACTTGCCATCACCTTCGTCTTTCCGATATTCACCTTCAGACCTTTTGTCTCCATACATTCCTTCCACGTGTTCATCTTTTCCTTCAGTCCATCCATACTTTCCGCAATCAACACCAGATCATCTGCATACAACAACTCCCACGGTAAACCCTCCTTTACGTTCCGAGCCAGCAGCTCCATCACAGCTACAAATAGTAGTGGACTTAGTACCGACCCCTGATGCACTCCCACCTTCACCTCAAACTCACCACTGTTCCCGTCCTTCGTCCTTACAGCTGTGCGCGCTCTTTTGTACATTGCCATCACTACTCTGATCAACCATTCCTCCACTCCTAACTTCCTCAATGCCCATGTCAATACTTTGCGTGGAACCCTATCAAATGCTTTCTCCAGATCAACAAACCAAAGAAACAACTTCTTCCTCTTCTCCATGTACTTCTCCTGCAACTGCCTCACAATGAAAAGTGCCTTCCTGGCATGAATCCAAACTGCATTTCGTCGATCTTCACTTTCTTCCTTATCCTCCTCTCCAACACCCTTTCCAATACCTTCATTCCATGCTCCAATAACTTTATCGCTTGGTACGAGCCACACTCCAGAGGGTCACCTTTCCCCTTGTATAGAGGGACGAGGGTACTCAGTTCCCAATCCACTGGAATGCGGCCTTCTTTCACCACCAGATTACAGATCTCTGTCATTCTCTTCACACCCCAACTTCCTGCTGCCTTCAACATATCTCCCACAACTCCCGTCGGCCCTCCCGCTTTTCTACCCTTCATTGCTTTTATCGCTTCCGCAACTTCCTTCTCAGTTATCTTCTCTGCCGGTCCTAAAACTGGGTTACTCTCTATGTTGCCATCCCATTCATTCTCTGTATTCAACAGCATTTCCATATATCTTTTCCATCTTCTTTTAATTCCATCTGGGTCGACAACGATTTGTCCCACTTCATCCTTCAAGCAACTCACCCCCATCATATCACACCTCTCTTTCGCTATGTGCTTTGCAATCCTGAATACTGCTTTCTGACCCTCTTCCGAATCCAAGCGTTCTCCGAACATTTTCCTGCATGCCTCCTGCGCCTTTGCTACCTCTTTCTTTGCAGCCTTCCTGGCTGCCTTATAACTTTCATGCTCTGCTGTTTCTGCTCCCGTACCCTTCGCCTTCTGCCACTCCTTGAACTTCTTCCTCTTCTCGTCAATCCTCTTTCCAACTTCATCATCCCACCACCATGTTTCCGAGTGCCTCGGTGGTCCTTTTGTCCATCCACATACCTCACCAACGGCTCCCAACAGACTAGCTTTCATCGACATCCAAACACTTTCAAGCTCAACCACATCATCCTCGACCCTACTCAGCCTCTCTTTTCAAGCTCAAGCCCAGCTGTGCTAGACAGTTCTGATTTATTTATTTATTTATCTTAATATGCTAACAAGCCATTATTTAGGCGAGTGGTTAAACACTTGTTTCTTTCCCCGTTGGATGGTGAGGGTTCCAATTCCTGGGCTGACAAATCCCACAAACCCAGACTTTGCGTGCAATGTATGCCAAACAAGGCGCAGCTCAGGTTGAGAGAGGTCTTCGTCTTGCAATGGAATATTCTGGAACAAATAACTCCACACATTTTAAAATACATGTATTTTTCATTCTGTATCGTAATTTCATCATGACAAAATGAAACTTGGATGACGGAGGCGAGAGTCAGCATTGGAGGAAGATGTATCAACAACCAAAGGTATGATGATGATGATGATGATACTTTGCTGGCACAAAGTAACGAGGACTTCATGAAACAACTCCTGCAGACAGCGAGATAACTCAAGTAAATCAAGAATTAGACTTTAGAATGAGTTTCCTGTTTAAAAGTTTCCAGCAATAGTAATTTTTGATGTAAATACGGAAAAAGTTATAAAAGAGGCGCATATTGGCATTGCCGAGAAACCAGTTTGAGTGTAATTTCCATTGTCTTGGGTCACGTGACTTGCAGTGAGTAGACCGAGGGAGGCTGCACCGGCCAACCTTTATTCACAGGTATCTTCCTTTTCGGACATTTTTTCACAGTTTTGTGATTTTGTTTCCTTGGATATTGGCTTTGATTTGCATTATTATGTGGAAATTTAGTTTTCCACCCCACATAGAAAGCACTCATCATTTATATCAGCGAGTGAGTCAATGTGTCAGTGAGTGGTAAGAAAGACCTTTATGCTTTATATATTTGGACACAATATGTGTGTACAACACGAAAGTCTGCACTCTGTACATACGTGCATGATATATACGAGTACACTTGACGAGTCAACAGGGCACAGGTCGAGCCCCATCACAGCGCTTGCTGCACGACCTACCAGCAACAAGTGCCGCATGCCACGTGAGCACATTGTCTCTGCCCTGCTGATCATCAGTCAGGAGGTTTGCAGCCAGGAATATGAAATTAAACCAAAGAAGCACAGTGACACTATGACATGATGCTGACGTCATGTACATAAATTATTCCAACTGACACGAAGACATGATGCTGACATCATGTACATAAATTATGCCAACTGACACTATGACATGATGCTGACATCAAGTACATAAATTATGCCATCTAACACTATTACATGATTCTGACGTCATGTACATAAAATATGCCAACTGACACTATGACATGATGCTGACGTCATGGACATAAATTATTCCAACTGGAATTATGCTGACATTATGTCATGATTATGATTATGTCATGATTATTATGATTATTATATTATTATTATATTATATGATTATTATATGATTATTATGTCATGATTATGGAATTATGTCATTATGTCACTGGAATTATGCAAGACATTATGCTGACATCATGTACATAAATTATGCCAACTGACACGATTACATGATGCTGACGTCATGAACATAAATTATGCCAACTGACACTATTGTCATGAAAATGAAAGCCGGCTTGGAGTTTGCAAAAAAGCACCTAAAGGACTCTCAGACTGTGAGAAACAAGATTATGTGGGCTTTCTTGTGTCTTTCACTGAGGAGAGGCTTCCATCTGGCCACTCTGCCAAAAAGCCCAGATCGGTGGAGTGTTGCAGTGATGGTTGTCCTTCTGGAAGTTTCTCCCATCTCCACACAGGATCTCCGGAGCTCAGCCACAGTGACCATCGGGTTCTTCCTCACCTCTATTACCAAGGCCCTTCTCCCCCGATTGGTCAGTTTGGCCGGGCGGCCAGCTCGAGGAAGAGTCCTGGTTGTTCCAAACTTCTTCCATTTAAGAATTATGGAGGCTACTGTGCTCTTGGGAACCTTTAATGCAGCAGAGATTTTTTATGTAGCCTCCCCCAAATCTGTGCCTCGACACAATCCTGTCTCTGAGCTCTGCAGGCAGTTCCTTCGACCTCATGGCTTGGTTTTTGCTCTGATATGCATTGTCAGCTGTGAGGCCTTATATAGACAGATGTGTGCCTTTCCATATCATGTCCATTCAATTGAATTTACCACAGGTGGACTCCAATCAAGGTGTAGAATCATCTCAAAGATGATCAAGAGAAATGGGAGGCACCTGAGCTAAATTTCAAGTGTCATATCAAAGGGTATGAATACTTATGTAAATGTGATATTTCAGTTTTTTCTTTTTAATAAATTTGCAAAACTTTCGAAAATGCTGTTTTCTCTTTGTCATTATGGGGTGTTGAGTGTAGATTGATGAGGGAAAAAATGAATTTAAACGATTTCAGCAAAAGGCTGCAACATAACAAAATGTGAAAAAAGTGAAGGGGTCTGAATACTTTCTGAATGCACTGTATATATATATATATATATAAAATTATATATATATAATTATATATATATATATATATATGTACACAATATACACATAATACACACACATATATATATATATATATATATTGGTCGAGGCTCGTATAAGAGCTAACACATCGAACATATCTCAGTGTAATTCAATAAGTGTCCGTCCGTCTATCTGTCTGTCCGTCCGTCCGTTCGAAGGTACCACAAAAACGGCTGAACCGATCGCAACGATATTTTGGGTGGGTAATCCTGGGATCTCCTGGAGTAAAATCGGCTATATTGTTTTTCCAATTTCAGCTTTGGCCTCCAGCATTTTCAGGTTTGGACTCCCACATAACGTTATTTTCTTGGGTGCCGCACAAACGGCTGCACCGATCGCTGCACGGCTGCACCGATCAGACTCGGTGACCTCGGACAAAGACCTTTTATAAGGACATGGGTTGAATCCCTGCTTGAAAGTATGCCAAACCCCTCCCTGCCATCACGGTAATCTCTCCAACTAACAATTCCACGAGATATGCGGAAAGGACGACCCAAAACCAATTATCTTATTTTTGATTCGTATATAAACATCATTAAAAGTAAATAATGACCTCGGCCAAAGTTCAAACGACGTTTAATCTCCACATGAGAGAATTCCACATCGTGATTTGGGCGGTGGATACGCTAACAGATCGCTGTCTCCATCGATCTTGCCAAGGCCATAACACCTATCAGCTCAAAATCCTTTTAACTGTTGGCTTGGTAGTTTTTACAATGAAGGAAACATTAACAATGTTGTTTAAAGTTTATTTTGTGATTAATTTGTGATTGGAGTAATGTTGTTTGGAATGAAAAAAGTGATATCGAGTTCAAGTAAATGACGACATGCCGTGATGGTTTCTACTTTCTAAACGTGAACTTCGTGGATCGCCATATGCAGATTCGCTATGGACCAATGATCGATGTTTCCATATGTGAACGTACCCATTTGTTTTGCAGTGATGTTTTTGAGAGGTTTTTAACATTAACATTTTGTTATGTTTTGAACGGATACGTTTTTCATGGAAGTCCTTCACGAACTTGCTATCCATGTCTGACGTGCGACTGAAGGTGCTGCAGTAATGTGGAATTTATCGGTATCATGCTTGAGCATTTGCCGTATCTGCATTGCCTGTTTGCTTCTGGCATCCCACCCGTGTGTTGCACGAGTACCTCACTAATCTATATATACATATAAACGAAAGTTTTTGTTTGGTTGTTTGTTTGTTTGTTTGTTTGTCTGCACACGCTAATCTCCTGAACGGTGAAAGATAGGCGGAAACCTCGAAAACAAAAAATGTCGGGACGGGCCCCAGGAAGGTTATAGGCTAGGTGGTGAGGCCGGTCGAGGCCACCTTGGCCGGGCTGGGCCCATTTCGCAATTAAATGCTGAGCTGAATTATAGTAGTCAATCTTCTATGGCCATCAGTAAAAGATGAATTATAGTAGTCAATCTTCTACGGCCGCGAGTAAAAGCTGAATTATAGCAGTAAATTCATTCCAAAATAACTTAAAATGTCAGGACGGGCCCCGGAAAGGTTATAGGCTAGGTGGCAAGGCCGGTCGAGGCCGCTTCGGCCGGGCTGGGCCAATTTCGCAATTAAAAGCTGAGCTGAATTATAGTAGTCAATTTTCTACGGCCACGGGTAAAAGCTGAATTATAGTAGTAAATTCATTCAAAAAGAACCCGGGCAACGCCGAGTGCTTTCGGATAGTAATATATAATAAAGGGAGTGGGAGAGAAGAGCGAGAGAGAGAGAGAGAGGGAAGGACAACAACAGTCGGGAACAGGTACATGAGGAGATTTGTAGAAGAGAGAGGGCTGGGGCATGGTACATGGGATAAACAAGATGGATACCACAGGGGGATTTCAGGAAAGAAAACAGGGAATTTGAAGGAGGTGGATTTGGGCTGGATTAACGGGGGTAGAAAATATCAAGGTTTTGGATGGGGGAAGATAAGAGATGGTGGTTATCAGCTGTTTTGAAGACCTGGAGGGAGAAATGGGATATATAAATATATATTACTCAGGCGAGAGTTGTGTGTATGAAGGCGAAACAAGCAATGACTAATTACATAGAAACCATAAAGTATACCTTTAACTATGTTACAAAAGGTCATGAGTTGTGCCATGAAAATGACCAAGCGGGCCGATACGAACCTTGTCCACAGAGCGGTTGGGTCGAGGCAATGCTGGCTGATTTTTTACCGCACATTTTGTGGCCTCCAAGCAGTAAATAACGTGTGCGACCCAAGCTCGGTGTTCACACGTCCTTGTTTAACTTGAGTGTTTAGCAAGGCGAAAGCAAGGAAAGCGCCAGGAGCATTTCGCGTGGATCATGCCCGTGTCACCCTTCCTTTGCGCACCTCAGGTGCATATACCCTCGACTCGCCAAGGGTCGTTATATACGCGATCTGAGCAGGTGCCCGAGCTATGGAGGACGAATGGAGACGGAACGCTTATTCAAGATCATTTCCAGATTACAACTGCCACATTTACACGATCGATACTGTATAAACGCGATTGCAAATAAGAAAGGCTAGATTTGACATGGCCTAATCGTCTGATAAGCACAGTGGCAGATAAGGCCAAATTGTCACGTCAACAGCCCCTCAACAATTAAAATAAATAGCACCGCAAAATGGGCGTAACCCCTCAGCCCATGCATGGTGGAAACCAATTTCAAGACGGCTGCCATGGCGGCCATATTGAAAATCGCAGCGCGCCCATTTTCGAAAGGAAGCTTCCTCGACTCAACCTCAACGAACACTGCAAAAATGGATTTAATCGGACAAGCCGTTCTGCTTGAAATTGACGGAAACCAATTTCAAGATGGCTGCCGTGGCGGCCATATTGAAAATCACAGCGCGCCCATTTTCGAAAGGCACCTTCCTCTACTCAACGCAAACACACACTGTAAACATGGATTTAATCGGACAAGCCGTTCTCCTTGAAATTGACAGAAACCAAAAGTTGACAGACGTCCGGACGACGCCCGTGACCACAATACCCCTTAGCCCAATTTTGGCTGAGGGGTGAAAACCAAATAAAGTGCTTCGGCCTGGAAACCTGATCGCTTTTGAAGGGTCGGCTTCACAAGTTTCTTATCCACATATATAGGTCTCAAATGGTGTCGGCCTATCCCATTGCACCCTATTTGCGGCTTCGGACACTGGTCTGGTCGATCGTTCTAATTAACATTGGATCAAATGTGTGTCTGATGGTCATAAAAAGGTCTTGTACCCGCAGTAGGAGTGGATGAAACGGTTGAGAAATTAGGCCACAATAAGTTGGGAAATACATCGCCCGGCTCGTGGACTCGAGGCGGAGACGCTTGATCCATCATGGAACGTGTTCAGATTGAAAAGCGCAGGCGATTCTGCGGTCGTGCCACAGTCGGCTGATCGTAGGTGCGAATTACCTTTAATTAACGCGAATCGCCGATGACGTATAACAGGACGCGGAACAGGCGATCATGGTGAGTGCGCCATTAATGAACCGCTAAATATGCATCGTTAGGCCGTTAATGAACAGTGTTTTGTTGGATTGTGGAAAGGCTCCCTTGGACTCCTTCACCCCCCCCCCCCCTCCCTCCCCCCAGGCTGAGCGATAGACGCCTGTATCCGGTGAGCGCATGACGTGTATATTCGGCAAGACGATCAAGAAGTGATTGCACTCGACACGTAGACATACACGAGCACAGTGGTCCATCAAGGATAAGTTGTTCATATTATGACCGTGGGTCTTTGGCATCACCTTTGGGCCTATCGCAGACCCATCTCAAATAAAGAGTTTGTACGATGGGATGGCCGTGGATCCTGAGCATCACCTTTCGATATACCGGGGTCAATCTCAGATAAGGAGTTCATATGATGGCCATGGGTCTTTGGCATCATTCTTCAACCCTCATGTACTTCATGTTGGCATGGGTCTTTGGCATCATTCTTCAACCCTCATGTATTTCATGTTGGCATGGGTCTTTGGCATCATTCTTCAACCCTCATGCATTTCGTGTTGGCATGGGTCTTTGGCATCATTCCTCAACCCTCATGTATTTCATGTTGGCATGGGTCTTTGGCATCATTCTTCAACCCTCATGCATTTCGTGTTGGCATGGGTCTTTGGCATCGTTCTTTGACCTTAATGTACTTCAAGTTGGCACGATTTCCGTGCAATGCCATCTAATGCATTGGACAGGTTGCTGGCGAACTCGGTATACCTGTCATCCGCTAAGTGTGGAAGTGATTTTAGACCATGGTCGAGACCTCCCTTGCCCCCACTCCCACACACAAATACTCCATCGCCCCCATCTGCAGACCCATAGGAACAAACAAAGCTTTCATTGTCATCTAGCTGGAGTCTGCCCTGCGCTTTGTTCTGCTCTCTTTATACATGATTGTTACCTGAATTACTGCAATGTCTGGTGCCGACGGGGTCATGATCAGGTTCACATTGGGCTTGAAGCACTGACCCCATATGGAAGATCCGAGATGGTGGTAACTATAATATCTGCTTCGGATACCTGAGAGTTGAAGTGTGCGTTTGGAATCCATGACCTCAAATCCTTCAACGCAGACTTTGCTTCAAAACCGATGACGTCACATTCATGCTGATGTCACCACTTTAGGTTCACGTGATGCATACAGTTGTTTGGGGACATGCTGTTGCGTAATGGCGTGTATTCATAAATATCGATGATCTTCTGTCTATTTGTAGGCACAGTTGCAGCTGTTGTGTTGAGCACGGCTTTAGATGGAGTACACATTGGTTTTTCATGAAATATGCGTCGAATAGCATGGACAAAAGCTGTAAATTAAATGTCTGCAAATAATGGAGTGACAAACAGCAAGGGGAGGTCCAGCTCCAGCAAGGGGAGGTCAAACTGCAATCTTTCCCTGAAAACGGAGGTCCAGCTCGAACTTTTCGTGCAGGTGTGACCTTCATCTGAGACTGTGCTGTGCAATGTCATCAATTCAATATTGTCTCTGGGCTTTCTGGTTTTGATTCTCAGCAGAATGTGATCCGACCAAAATTGTCTCTTGTGCAGTGCCAGCAGGGGTCGCTGCATCATGGATCACACTGCCAGTGGGAAGGTTAAGCCAGGAATCCCTGGTGAAACATGGTTACATGGATGCATAATTTTGGGTGGTACACTGATCAAACGCGTCCTGTATGGGTTCACCATAGGGTAGGCCTACAACCGGCATATCTTCCTGATCTAGAACCACCACGGGGGCCTAATAAATACTTTTTTTTTGGGCTGTGCAGGAATGTACACCTGACCGTGGCATGAGTGGGCCTTACCTTTCCCAAAGCAATGGCAGCTCCACAAATGGCATGGGATTGATTACAATGCGTCCTTATGCAGCGACTTGTCAGTGTTCTGCTTCCCCCATCCTCTAACCTTCTGCAATTCCAGAGGAATGTTAACAAATTTCTTCTGCTCTAGCTCTCTTTCTCAAACTATCCTTGTGTATCCCACCTAGAGTGCCATTTGACCTTGTGATGAGCTAGATCCATAAAAATAGAAATAAAAAACTGCGTCACAAGTCAGTGCGAAAAACGCTTGTGTGGCAACAGGTGAGCAAAGAACGAGAGTAAAAACGCAACTAATGTGATGAAGCAGAGGTTGGCAGTTCATGCTGTGAAACGCTTTGGACTAGCGTGAAGCATGCCTTCGTGTTTACATTTAAGAGTCCGTGATACGATGCGTATGCGATACCTATTTTTGGCGAATCTCCTCGCGGCGAAACTTGCATCAAGTAGAGTCACAACCACAGTGTTCAGCTGCAGTTGGACATGTGCTCACAGTGCTGCGTGGTTCCTTTCTGGGTAAATCGAGGATGAAACTTTACTGTAGGCTTTTATTTGCACTCCCAAATGTAAGTATAATTTTCTTTAGAAAAGTAACTAAGACGTTACTTGCGAATGAAAGACACAGCTTCAAACTCAAATTCAGTAACTCTCTGCATATTTATATATATATATATATATAGTCACGTGAAAAAGCAAGTACACCCCATGTAAAGTTTTGACTTTTTCAACATATTTCAACATACAACTATTTGATCTTCATTTCAACAATATTGATAGATAAAGGTGATATAATATAACAAATATCATGAAACATTTACATTTTGTAGTCCATTGTATAATTTAAATAAACGTAAATGCAAATTTCGCATGTGGAAAAAGTAAGTACACCCTTGGCTCTAATAGGTGGTATTGCCCCCTTTGGCAGAAACAACCTCAAGCAGGCGTTTCTTATAACTGTCTACCAGTCTCTGACATCGACTGGGAGAATTTTTTTCCCACTCCTTCATGCAGAATTCTTTCAGCTGTGCGATGTTTGAGGGGTTTCTTGCATGCACAGCTCGTTTCAAATCCCCCCACAACATCTCGATGGGATTTAGATCCGGGCTTTGACTTGGCCATTCCAGAACCCTCCATTTCTTTCTTTTCAGCCATTCCTTGGTGGATTTACTGGTATGTTTAGGGTCATTGTCATGTTGCAAGGTCCACCTTCGGTTGAGCTTCAACTTTCCGACAGATGGCCTCACATTATCCTCAAGCACCCTCTGGTACAATGAAGAATTCATAGTGGATTCTATGATTGTGACCTGCCCAGGCCCTGATGCAGCAAAGCTGCCCCAAACCATAATATTTCCATCACCGTGCTTTACAGTTGGTACCAGATTCTTGTGGTCAAATGCTGTCTTTGGTTTTCGCCAAACATGTCTTCTGGTACTGTGGCCAAATAGCTCTACCTTTGACTCATCTGTCCAGAGCACATTGTTCCAGAAGTGCTGGTCTTTGCCGAGGTGTTCATTGGCAAACTTTAGTCTTGCCCTGATGTTCTTTCTGGACAGCAACGGCTTCCTCCTGGCACACCTCCCATCTAGATCAAATTTGTGCAGCCTCTTTCTAATGGTAGACTCATGCACTTTGACATCAACAGTGGCAAGAGCTACCTGTAGGTCCCGTGATGACATTCTGGGGTTCTTAGAGACTTATTTGAGCATCTTGTGGTGTGCTCTCGGGCTGAACTTGCTGGGGCGGCCTGGCCTGAACAAGTTGGCAGTTGTTTGGAATCTTCTCCACTTGTAGATGATCTTCCGGCCAGTCGCATGATTGATTTCAAATTGTTTGGAGATCTTTTTAAATCCCTTCCCAGACTCGTAGGCATCTATAACCTTCTTTCTGAAGGCCTCAGAGAGCTCTTTTGATCTAGGCATGGTGATGCCGCACACTTCAACAACAAAGAGCAAACCAAACTAAATGTCTGTGGTTTAAATAAGACAGGTTCCTCCAAGATCCTCTCTGACGATGTTCTAATCATTTGCACCTGAGCTGGTGCACCTGATTCTAATTTTAGGTATTTGAAGTCGTGATAAATGTAGGGGTGTACTTACTTTTTCCACATGCGAAATTTGCATTTATGTTTATTTAAATTATACAATGGACTACAAAATGTAAATGTTTCATGATATTTGTTATATTATATGACCTTTATCTCTCAATATTGTTGAAATGAAGATCAAATAGTTGTATATTGAAATATGTTGAAGAAGTCAAAACTTTACATGGGGTGTCCTTACTTTTTCACGTGACTGTATATATATATATATATATATATATATATATATATATATAATATATATATATATTTTGACCATGGTCGAGACCTGCCGTGACCATGGTCGAGATTTTTACCATGGTCTACCCCCTTAAGCAATATATATATAAATATATATATTTATATATATATATATTATAATATATATTGTCGTGTGACTACCCTGTGTGGTGAACACCACAGGGTGACACGAAAGACCAAACGAGCTTTAACTCTGAGGTGCTCAATTCAATATGACGGTATTTGTTACACACGAGAAAAAAGGGGGGATGACTAACTTACCTGGACAATCTCCACCAGACGTCTTCACACCTGGATAAATTAACTCAAACAACACGGAATTAAAATGCACAAAAATACAATATTTATTGATGAAAATGCCGGTAACAAATAAAACACGATAAAACTATTTTCCTAATTGGAGCGCTCCCACACAGACCCGAATAGAGACAAAGGATAAAATAACTGGAAAAGCAATAGGTGTGATTTGTGGCACTTATCTCCAATCAGCTGGTGTATCTCGTCAGGAATCGTCAAAGATCGTCTGAGGCCTTGGTGGGAAACACACGTTCATTGGCGCGAACTGGGCCTCACTCGCGGCCCACTCACTCCTGGCTCGGTGCGCGAAGCGAATGGCCATGGCCTGCAGCTCGCTCTTCCAGCCACGCTTGTCCTCACGATCTCTGCATGGGAAACCACAGTTCTTGGTCGCAGCTCTTGCTACTCACGACCACTAGCAATATGTCATCCTCACGACCGTTCACAATGAAGCTACCTTGCGCAAGACCAATAGCAACCATTCGCTATGGGATCCAGAATGAGAAGAACCAAGAGGACGTCGATGCTGAGAGAGACAAAATGTTGATGCTAAGAGAGAGCTTGTCGGAGACCATTCATCAACAAAGTCCAGACCCAAGAGACAAGATGTCCGCCATCCTAATTATTTTGTACTTGAGGCTCTGATGTCATCCCATGACGTCTCCGTCTCCGCTCCTATCAGCCAGTCTTATCTTACCAGTCTTTGTGCCAATCAAATCACGGTCCAATCACTGCTCTTCGGGGCGTGGCTCATGGCCCTGCCTGTGACTGTGCGCTCACCAAGTCGGCGTTATCAGCGATAGTGCGTGATGCCTGGTTTCTGGTTGGTCTTTAATTAGTGTGGTTAATGGCTGATTTCTTACTAGGTGTCTGTAGTGTGGTGTCATAAGGAACACAGGAAAAGATTACAGAGGCAATTACATACAGGGGATTAATTATCCATAATCCCTTGCTAATTAACAAACCCCACCCCTCTCATGGGGACGAAGATACACTTACACGACATTCGGTCTTCACAAATTTCCTAATTATGACATGGGGTTTCTTCTTCTTCATGACAGCCGGAGCACACTACCTATGCACTCTACCTGGCTCTAAGGTAATCACTGCCTACCCCCTACAAATGTAACACAGCCCCCTCCCTGGAACTGTAGCTCCCACAAGATTCATTGCAGGCGCTACCATCCTAGTCTTAACACTTACCGACTCACACTTAATTAGCCGATGAAATAAATCAGGAGAGCTGTGGGAAGCGAGCCGTAGCTACTTACCTATTCTCCTTATCATTCTACCCCCTTAAGCAACAATTCATATTTCAAATACTGTATTTACAAAACCTGTAGTCCTTGCTCCTAACTCCTGGGGCAGTAAGAAAAAGTTAATGCACACAAAAACCTACCTTAACCACAAAACTTAACCAAAATGCAAAAATTCAAAAAATCATACACATTTGTACAACCGCATCCTACAGACCATGTCCCCCGGTGGATGCCACAATACCCAACGTTACCTGCGGGGCCATCCTAATGCACCCCAAATTTTTGCAGGCCCTGTCCTGGTGTTACAGGTGAGTGACATGGCTCGGTGGATTTCACCCACATTCATTCACACAAATTCCATAACCATTCATACACATTTCAAAAATCATCAAAGCACAAAATCATCATGACACATATTTCACCCCCCTGCAAGACCATGGCAGAGATGTCATTACACATGTGTGTGTGTTTCCACTAGGCAGCGGGGAGGTACCGTACAAGCAAGATGGTGGGAGCGCTTCAGGCCTTAGTGCCCGCAGTCCAAAAACAAGTCACCCGACTTACGACTTCTTCACCCCCCCCCCCCCTTTAACTCTTGGCCCTTTGGCAGCCAAACAGTCTCCGTAAGCTGTCGTCCCACCGGGTAGGTCTCCACACCAGGCCTTAGGCTTTCACACAGCCTCACAGGTCGCCAAGGGTCTCCATACCAACGGACGCCCACACAGACCCCACCGCTGACAGGCTCCCAATTTCCAGACACCACTGGCTGCCAGGGAAAATTACCGCAGGGCAGGCCGCAGTCACCGCTCCTCCAGAGCTTGATCCGTACATGCTGACACACACACCTTCTCCACCCACAAAATTCACAAAAACATTTCGTCCCCCACTGCCATTCAATTCTCAACCACATATTGCCATAAAAGATGTCACAAAAAGGTACTGCCATGGCCTGCTTACCTGTGAAATCCCCATTCACATTTCAAATTTCCAAACACATAACTCAATCTCCATCCTCACGACCACACAAAAACACAAAAACCTCTACACATAAACAAATGTCACCCACAAGTCTCTTTGTGGCACACATACCAATCCCCTCACCGGCCATGCCATCACTCTCAACTGCCCCCCAATTCCAAATTCTCATGTCCCAATTTATATGAGCAAATACTGAAGCCTGGGACAGTAAACATCAAGGCCTCACCTTTATGTGCAGGTAGTTAAAGGTTGGTCGGGTCCTAGAGTGTCATCCACCACACTTAGTTTCCCCTGCACCCTTCCAATCCACCCAGGAGCCTCCCGACCCAGGTAGGGGCTCAATCTATCCCCGTGGACTATCTGTGAAAGGGCATGTGGGCCCATCTGATTTTGAACACCACATCAGTCACCTGCCGAAGCACCACCCCGGGGCCCTTCCAGGGCGAGGTGAGTTTTGGGCACACACCCTTCCTCCTCTGGGTCCAATAGGGCCAAATAAGGTCTCCGGGAAGGAAACAAGGTGAGTTTGCCCAAGCGTCATACTGCAATTTAATATGCAAGGAAGCCAAGCCAATTTGCTTCCTCGCAAACTCGTGAGCCTTTTCCATGCTCTTTTTCAAATTGGTTGCATAACTTTGCACAGATGCACCACCCGGTTCCTCTGGTGATGGTCCCATCAACAAATCTGTGGGGACTCGCATTTTCCGACTGAACATCAACAAGGTGGGGGTGCACCGAGTGGTCGCATGCTGTGCGGTCTGGTATGCCATCAGTACAAAGGGGATATGCTCGTCCCAATCCTGCTGGTGCTCAGAGGTGAAGAGGGCCAATTGGGTTAACAGGGTGCAATTAAACCTCTCCACCATCCCATCTGATTGAGGCCTAAGAGGGGTCGTCCTGGTCTTATCAATTTGGAGGAGCTCGCACACAGGCCGCAGGAGCGCGGATTCAAAGTTCCGGCCCTGGATGGTGTGCAGCTCCCTTGGTACACCGAACCGGGAGAAGAATCCCTCAACTAGAACTTGAGCTACCAGCCAGGCTTCCTGGTTGGGCAATGTGCAGGATTCTGGCCACTTTGTGAAGTAGTCCATTGCCACCATGATGTACCGGTTCCCTCGGCTGGTGGCTGGCAGGGGCCCCACCACGTCTACTGCCACCCGCTCAAGTGGCGCTCCCACGTTGTACACATGCAGCGGGGCCTTGCGCACACGTGGGGGTCCCTTCTTACCGTGGCAGGGTCGCAGGATGTCACCCAATTTTAAATGTCCTTGCCCGAATTCACCCAGTAGAACATCTGCCACAATTTGGACAAGGTTTTGGCCATGCCCAAATGTCCCATTGTCCTAGTCCAATGTACGTGCCCCATAACCACCTCCCTCAATTTGTCCGGTACAACTATCAACCAGGAAGCTACATCGACCTGTTGGTGTTACCCACTTCCTATACAAATGGCCATCCTTCAAACCCAACATCTGCCATTGTGCCCAGTAGGCCTTTAGCGGCGCCCCGTGTGAAGCAATTTCCTCCCAAGAAGGTCTTTTGTCCTCCTACAGCCAATGAAAAAGGGGATCCAAAACGGGATCCTCCCTTTGACTCTCTCGCCAATTCACATCGCCCAATTCAGGTGAGGGTTGTGGCAAAGTTCGTCTGGTCACTCTCGCTGCATATAGGCCTGCATCAATTTGATCCTGCCCAACTGAATCCGTGGCTTCCTGCCTGTCACAAAATTTGCACTGTTGTATTTGCATAAAATTTGCAAAAAATCCCAACAGGGTCGCCGACAGAGAGCGTTGCGTTGGCATGTGCTTTGCCGGCCCGATGTTGCACAGTGAAATTATATTGCTGCAGCGTCTCAAGCCACCTTGCAATTCTTCCCTCTGGTTCTTTTAACCGAAGGAGCCATTGCAAGGTGGCATGATCCACCCGGATCACAAACTCCCTCCCATAGGGGTAAGGGTGAAAGTGTCCAACTGCAGACAGTTTTTTTTTTTGTTTTTTTTTGGATACAAGATCGAGGCTCGTGAAAGAGCTAACATTAATCACACAAAAAGACAAACCGACACACAAAACACAAAAAACAAGGGGAGCGGCAGACAAGATGGGGAGAGAGGGGGAAGGATACAACAGAGAGGGGGAAGAGGGGGAAGGACACAAACACAACATTTGAGAGCAGGGACATCGGGAGGACTTGGCGGGAGGTGGGAGAGGAATAAAACATATGAACACTGCAAGGACTCTGGGGTGAATTACCGGGGGTAGAAAAGATCAAGGTTTTCGATGGGGGAAGATAAGAGATGGGGGTGAACAGCTGTTTTAAAGACCTGGAGGGAGGAGTGGGATTGAAGGGAGTGGGGGAGTTTGTTCCAGAGGCGGGAGAAAAGGGGAATGAAAGAGTGAAGGTGAGCAGAGAGCCTAGACTTTGGCAGTTTAACCATAAGAGGGTTGCAGGCAGATCTTGTGCGACCTGAAGGAATATTGGGGGGGACAGAGCACAGAGAGAGCTGGGGGAGCAAGGCCGGAGAGGAGTCGGTAGAAGATAGAAAGACCACCAACCTGCCTGCGGTGAGTGAGTGAAAGGCCCTCGGAGTTGACTACATCGCAGGAGATTCCAATGATTCTGAAAGCTTTGGCCTCAACAGCGTGAAGCCGAGCAAGGTGTGAGGCAGGAGCACCAGCCCAGAGGGGGGAACAGTATTCCATTGAGCTGCGGATGAAAGCCTTGTATGTGGTGAGGAGCTCAGGTGTGCCAAGGAAGGACTTCGCACGATGGAGGAGGCCCAGTTGGCGACTGGCTTTGGAGGCCAGCTTGGAAATGTGGTTTTCCCAAGAAAGATCATGGCAGATAGTGAGACCCAAAAGCTTGAGCGACAGAACTTCTTGGAGAGGATTGTTGAGAAAGTAGATGGGAGGGTTGTCCAGTCGGTCCTTTCGGAGAGACATTGTAAGAGTGTGAGATTTGTCAGGATTGAAAGACATGTTCCACTTGTTTGACCAGTCTGTGATTTTGTCCAGGTCTGCAGAGAGTGAGGAGGCTGCAGACTGCCGATCTGAGGGATGAGGAATGGAGCGACAGAGAGTAGAGTCGTCAGCAAAGAGATAGAGAGGATTTTCAAGAGAGTCAGAGAGATCATTGATGAAGACCAGAAAAAGCACAGGGCCCAGAACACTACCTTGGGGAACTCCAGCCTGAACAGGAAGAGGAGATGAGAGAAACCCATTCAGGGCCACACGTTGACTACGACCAGAGAGGAAGTCTGCCAGCCATGCGTGGAGATTTCCATGGATACCAAAGGAGGAGAGTTTGGTGAGCAGAGCAGGGTGCCAGACCGTATCGAAGGCACGTGAAATGTCAAGGGAGACAGCTCTAATTTCCTGTTTGGCGTTGAGGACCTCCATCCATTGTTGAGAAAGCAGAAGCAGCATGTCCAGAGTAGAGTGACCAGGTCTGAAACCAAATTGATGATCAGAGATCAAGCCATTGGAGAAGAGGAAAGATTTAATATCTGAAGCAATGATGGATTCCATGACTTTGCTGATAATTGGGAGAAGGCTGATTGGTCTGTAGTTGCTGGGATCTGTTTTTGCACCTTTTTTGTGCAAAGCGGTGATGTTGACTGATTTCCAAGCAGATGGCAGATGACTTTGAGCAAAAGAGAGGGTGAAGAGAACAGAAAGAGGGAGTGAAAGAGCAGAAGAACAGGATTTTAGGACCCGTGGGCTGATGCCGTCAGGTCCAGTTGCAGAATCAGAGTCGAGGGTTGACAGAAACTTTTCCACCTTGTCAGGAGGAAAGGACACAGAGTCCAGGAGCAGCTGGGTACGACTGGGTACGGTGGGTACAGAGAGGGATGGGTTTGGGACACAAGATTTAGAGGCAAACACAGAGTTGAGGCATTCAGCTTTTTCACGTGCGGAGTCAGCCGTTAAGCCGTTTGAGGTGAGGGAGGGGATGGAGGGGGAACAAACACCAGAAACAGATTTGACCAGACGCCACCAGGATTTGGAAGAGGGAGACAGATAAGAGAGTTCGGTCTTGAGAACGGTGAGATATTGTTTCCTGGCTCTCCTGAGGGTGGACACACACTTGTTTCGGGCTTTGTGAAAGGAAATGAGATTTCCTTCCGTTGGATTTGCTTTCCAGGAGACGAAAGCAAGTTGTTTCAGGGCAACAGCCTCACCACAAGATTCCGTGTACCATGGACGGGAGGAAGGGTATGACAACTGAAGACGAGATGGGATAAATCTGTGCATGAGAGAGAGCAATTTACTTTGAAAGAATTCCCAGGATGAGTTCATGTCAGAGGCGGTAGAGATGGGAGACCAGTCCAGATGATTGATGGCTGCTTGAAGACTGTGCCAGTTGGCCTGAGTGAAATGCCAGACTCGTCGACGCTGAGGAGGCTCTCTGAGAATGGTCAGAGAGATGTCCACTTTGACAAGCACATGATCAGATGAGCCGATTGGAGCAGAAGAAGAGCAGCAGACATTTTCAGGGAAGTGTGTCATAACCAAATCCAGAAGAGAAGATGCTCCGTTGACTGAGATCCGGGTCCGGAAATTGACAGATTGTGTCAGTCCCAGTGAGTCGCAGAAGTCCTTTGCTGAAGAGCCATGGCTGGTGAGAGAGGTACCCACACCCAGCCAACTGGCATGGTGACAATTGAAATCACCACATATGAGGAAGAGAGAGTTGGGATGGGTAGATAGAAGTTGGTCCATATTATCAGACAGTGAGAAGTAGATGGAGTCATCGCTGTTTGGTGGACGGTACAACACACATATGAACAAAAGGTGGGAGCGAAGGGGAAGCCGTAGCCAAAGGTATTCCTGGGTATTGCCAATAGTTCTTTGCGGGTAACGCAATAATTTCGCTCGGGCCTCGAAAGTGCCCAACTGTAATACGCAATAACCCTCTCGACTCCCTGTTGCATTTGTGACAGCACAGCTCCCAATCCTTCCTGGCTTGCATAAAGGATGTAATTGCCATCTTCCATCGGGTATGCCAAAACTGGGGCCTCTACCAGACGTTGTTTTAAGTGACTGAATGCTTCGATGCAGCTCTCTGACCATACAAATTTGGCTCCTTTCTCCATCAATTTGTGCAAGGGTCTTGCAGTTTCTGCGAAATGTGCCACAAATCTCCTGTAGTAAGATCAGAGGCCCAAAAATCCCCGGACTTCTCTCACATTTTTGGGGGCGGGCCACTCTTTTACGGATTTTACCTTTCCAGGGCCAGTGGCCATGCCGTTCTCGTTAATCACGTGACCCAGGTAAGTCACCTCCCTCCTAAAAATTTTGCACTTGCTCGGGTTAAATTTCAACCCGGCACCCCTTAACCTGTCAAATACCTCCGACAAATTTTTGGCAGCATGTTCAAATGTGGGAGCTGAAGTTCAAATGAAGACTTGTTTGACATTACGCAGGCACAAGCCCTGAGCAGTGAGCATGATGACGATTGAAGAAGATAAGCAGTTCCTCATGGCGCAGCGGGAAAAGGGACGCCATGGATGTATGGATAAAGTTGATGGGGTCCTGTTGTGAAAGAAAAAAAACCGTCAAGAAACTTTGGAGAAACAGAGAAAGTGACTTCTGTATACGAGCTAACAAGTGAAGCAGGTAAAAGCAGGTAAAAAGCAGGTGAAGAAGAGGAGGCCCTGGCGATTCTGGAGGATAGCAGCAGTTCAACCAACGAAGATTCTGCCTCTGATCGTGAGGATGAAGCTACTCCATCTGGTGCTACTCCATTGCCGCCAAAACGAGGGTGAAAAGCCATCATAACAGCTGAACTGTCAGCAAGTCTCGACAGGACAAAAGTTTCAGATCTGGCTGCCATGCTGATTGTTGGTGAAGTTGCCAAAAGCCTTGGGCACAGTATTCAAGAGCTTGCCTTGAATCGTTCTAGCATTAGGGCCAGCAGGCTGAAACATAGAAAGCAGTTGGCAGAAGAAATCCTGAAGAACTTCTCTCCGAATGAACCTTTGAAAGTGCACTGGGATAGCAAACTTATTCCCGATTTAACTGGAAACCAGAATGTTGATTGTGCTGGTGGAAACCTGTGCTGGTGTCTGCTCAAGGAGTAATGCAGCTTCTGTCAATGCCCAAGATTCCACCTGGCACAGGAGATGCTCAAGCTCACGCTGTGTTTCAGGTACCTAGAGATTGGAGCCTGCAAGAAAATGTCCAAGCAATGTGTTTCGACACCACAAGCTCAAACACCGGTCGCAATAACGGAGCCTGCATTATCATAGAACAGCTTCTGGGTCGAGATCTTCTGTATTTGGCCTGTCGCCACCACATTCTTGAACTCATTGCAGGTGCTGCTTTCCAAGAAGTAATGGGAACATCCTCCGCACCAGATATTCTGCTTTTCAAACGTTTCAAGGAGCGCTGGGAGTTCATAGATCAGGACACTTTTTAAAATTCTTCCACCGATGAGCAAGCAGTTGAAGGTATCGATGACATCAAGGAAAGACTGATAGAGTTCATTAACACAGCATTGATCATGAACAAATCAGCCTCGTGATGACTACCGAGAGCTGATGGAGCTGTACATATGCAATGGGAAACATTTGCAATATGCAATGTCCGGGAGCGCGGATTGGAGCTCCACCTCCGCGAGGAACCAGATTTCGAGCCCAAGGGGCTATGCGTCATGCACGGTGGATGGCCAAAGTCATATTAGTAGGGTCAATATACGAAAAAAAACTCACCTAACCCCCAAAAAATTGATACAAAAGGTTTTTCAATGGATTCTGGTACCATTGGGCATGCTAAATAACATACTAAAAATCTAGTAACATCTGACTTCCGGAAAGGGGTCATTTTCAAGATGGCGTCCAAGATGGCTGCCGGGAGCTTATAATGGCCATATCTCAATTATTATTCAACCTAGAAAGGTGGTTTTGGTGTCTAACCCTAGGATTTAGGGCCCAAGGAATCCAATTGAATCAATACAATTACCATCAGTTAATTATTTATTGACAAGTCCAAGATGGCATCCCAAGGTGACATCCTGATCCACTAAAATGGCTCTGTCAAATAGTAGTCAACCTAGAGAGATTTTTTCAGTGTGTATACCTAGGTTTAAGGCACCCAGGAAATCATCAAAATTACTTAAATAAGCACAAAGTAATCAGGTAATCCAGTAAGCCAGGTTTACCAGCCCATTAGGCATTTGTTGTCTTATACAGTCAGTCGCTATTCATCGTCATCCTCTGACTCCTCTGGAAGAAACTTGTTATGTGGATTGTCACATTCTTCAAGTTGGCCCGGTCCACAGGCAGTAGTACATGGTAGTCCATATCGTCTACAAGAGCAGCGGAGTGTCTTGCAGGCAGTGGAGCAGATGCAATGAATGACCTTCAAGAGACTGTCTGGAGCAGCGTTCATTCTTGACATAAGTGGGACAAACTGATTATCCTGCAGGCTCCACCCCCGTTTCATGGCATCCATACCCTCTTCTTTTCCCATCCACACCATGATCTGGTAGTACGCTTTACGACAGTGAAGTTTGGTAGCAGATTCAGTTGGGGGCAGACGTTCGGGTGTTACAAAAGACGAAGCAGAGACAACCTTCTTGCTGAAGGTGTTATATCGCATTGTTGCAAGGGAATCTTTGCACTTGCCACCAAAGAGGATAGCCATTACTCGGCATCCAAGGTCATCGATCACCTCTGTGGTCTGGTTTGGGATGGTGAATGTGTTGGCACAAGACCGAAGGACAGGGTCTCCTTTTACAAGCTTCTGGAAAGCAGTCTTTGTGCCAACACCAAAAATCCGAGAAGTCGTGTCACAACCAGTCATGGCATGGATGAATATCAACTGAGAACACATGTCATGTCCGAGGATTTCTTTTAGACGGTTGATGTCATACACTTTAAAACTGCCATCAGCTTTGGACTTGTCTGATCTGAAATAAAGGCTCTTACTGTCTCCCTGCGCATAGTAAAGGAGTAAGACAAGGAGATCAGTATCTTCTCCAATCAGTGTAGTGGTGTGTAGAAGAGATGCCTCCACTGCAGCCTTTACTATATCTACATCAGCATCTCCAGGTGCATTGACCACAGTGCAATACCTTTCTCTCAGTTCATCACTTATCATCCCGATCAGTCTCTGTTTATTGATATCTCTTGACAGGACCTCCTCCTTCTTGCCTGAGAACTTTGTCTCAGCAGTGAAGCTGACAATGGGATGAATATTGTGTCCTCTTCTCTGATGCGTGTTGTCTTTAATGGACGGCCCTTCCTCATAGCCATCAAAGACAATGGTCGTAGCTGAACCATAATACTGTGGACTGGAGTCACAGCTGGCAGTGGTGTAGACACATTACACTCTTATCTCCAATCTGAAACACACACTTGGTTCATTAGCTGGTTAGTCGGAGGATGACGATGAATAGCGACTAACTGTATAAGACAACAAATGCCTAATGGGCTGGTAAACCTGGCTTACTGGATTACCTGATTACTTTGTGCTTATCTATCTATAATTCCACTAATCTCTGTGTGTATGTTTGTTTGTACGTTTGTTTGTTTGTTTGTATGTCTGTGACCGCTGTTTCTCGACAACTACCGGTCCGATATACTTGAAACTTGCCAGGTATATTGCTGGGGACCCGAGGATGTGCCTTTTCAAGGTTTTAAATTAATCGGACAAGTAGTTACCGAGCTATGGCGATTTAGCCGTTCGCCGTTCGCTTTGGCGTTGCGAATGGGCCAAACCATTTCATGTAAATAGAGGGGGGGGGGTTCTGTGGTCGTTGCGAATGGACCAAACCATTTCATGTAAATAGAGGGGGGGATTGTCACCGTACTCGCAAGCCGTTCGCCGTTCGCTTTGGCGTTGCGAATGGACCAAACCATTTCATGTAAATAGAGGGGGGGGGATATAATTTTAGATATATATATAGTACGGGAATATATATAGTACGGGCATGCCCTAGTTTAAGTAATTTTGATGATTTCCTGGGTGCCTTAAACCTAGGTATGTACACTGAAAAAATCTCTCTAGCTTGACTACTATTCGACAGAGCCATTTTAGTGGATCAGGATGTCACCTTGGGATGCCATCTTGGACTTGTCAATAAATAATTAACTGATGGTAATTTTATTGATTCAATTGGATTCCTTGGGCCCTAAAACCTAGGGTTAGACACCAAAACCACTTTTCTAGGTTGAATAATAATTGAGATATGGCCATTTTAAGCTCCTGGCAGCCATCTTGGACGCCATCTTGAAAATGACCCCTTTCCGGAAGTCAGATGTTACTAGCTTTCTAGTATGTTATTTAGCATGCCCAATGGTACCAGAATCCATTGAAAAACCTTTTGTATCAATTTTTTGGGGGTTCAACCATATATTGACCCCTCTATCTACACATTCAAAGTGTGGATGTTCCGCAGCCAATTCCGACTGACCCCTCGTGAGCAGAAGGGATTTGTGATCTGTGTGTGTTCTTTGCACGCATCTACGTCAAAGCCTGTATTACTGCTCCTCTTGCTGTGAAAGCTCCCAACAGTGACTTGTGTCTTCTCAAGAGTTGGTGGACTATAAGATCATCAATGAAGGCATCGCAAAGGTGACAGCCAAGAAGATGGCTCGCCATTTATGGTATCTCTCAGAGGAGCTGGTGGGTCTCTCCCTCTTTGATGATGACATCACACCAGACATGAAAGACCAGATAGTGGAAGCAATGTCGAAAAATGAAGGCGAAGAGGAACCAGCAAAAAAAGTCACAGTGGCAATGGATACCGTGGATGGCAAAACACTGTCAACATTTGCTACTGCCAACACAAGATTGCTCTTCAAGAAACTGAAGATTCCCGATTCCTTTCTCCATCTTCCAGCAGCACAGTGGGAGGAAGATGAAGACTACCAGACTGCCAGAGCTGTTGTGAAGTCTTTGGCCGTGACAAACGACCACACAGAACGAAGCATTGCCCTCGTCCAAGACTTCTCCGGACGCTTGAAGAAGGATGAGGAGCAACTACAGTTCCTTCTTCTAGTCGTTTCCCATTACCGGAAGAAGATTCCTCAAGCCCTCAAAAAGACCTTGACTGGGCAGTGGGCAACAATGAGTGGTTGGTCGCCATGTCACCCCTGTTTTAAACAGATAATACCCACCTTTAGGTGGGGGACCCAGGATGAGTGTGCAGAGGATTCTTGAACATGCATTGCATATCTTTGGATACAGTTAATCTAGAAGTACGTGGATCAAAAATGTACAGAATTTAATTTGCAACACTTAATGCTTTAACTTGGTATTAGTATGGCTTCTGTCAGTTAAAAATAAGAAAGATATGAACGATAAACTGTTGTTCTATGCAGCTTCCCCTCCCTATACACGTACATGCTAAAACTTCAAGGGCCTTGGGCGACCTCTAAATATTGATATTTTTCAAAAATATTTTACACTGTTTTTGTGGCAAATGGAGCCTTTTGGAAGGGTCAGACCTTAAACTTTTGAAATTTTTTTTACACCCAAATAAGGACTGCCCCAATATGTATATGTATTTGTATATGTATATTATGTATATGTATATGTACAGTCACGTGAAAAAGTAAGTACACCCCATGTAAAGTTTTGACTTTTTCAACATATATACAGCTATCTGATCTTCATTTCTACAATATTGATAGACAATTGTGGTTTTCATCCCCTTGAAACATTTCTGGTTCTATGTAGTATTATTATTATTGTTTGAGGGAGATAGCCATTATTATTGTCACAAGGTAAAAATGTTAATGTTAAATGAAACAGGTAACCGGATAGGGAACCGGAAGACGAGGAAGAAGAGGAGAGGGAGAAAAGGAGGCGGGGCGAGTGAAGTCGGACAAGAAGCGATTCGTTTCAAGCTCCGTAGCGAGCATTGTCGAACGAAAGTCGCGAGTGAACTTTGAGTTCCTGGAAAGGAATTCCTGCGATAGGTGTTATCGCTGGGATTGAGAAACCTGCGTGGTCAGGTTTGGCGTTGGGATTCTGACGAATCATCGCCGGGTCGTTTCGACTCAAGTACGAGCCGTCGGCCATTTTGACCCTCGCGCTTTGTTCATCGCAAAAGGTCTTTGCTACGCATCAGTTCTGTCACCATCCTGTCGTCTGTCGGGGATGTGTGTGCGCAACGCGGAGTTTGAAGATTAACTTGCGGTTCGCCGACTGAACAGTGAACGTTCATATCTGGAGGGCGCCTTTGGATTTCCCATTCCTCCGTGAGTTTGCCTGACACGGTTTTGGACCACGTGACTCTTTATGCCGCTTCGGCCGCCTACGCCTGTGAGCTGTTTTGGCAGTGTGACCGGGCCCGTCATCTGAACGGGGTTCGGGTTTCGATTTGATCTCGCTCTTTCACTCGCTGGAGGGGATCACCTTTGAGTTATAGAGACATTGGGGAGTGTTCTTTTTCACTCACTTGGAGCACAGTGAGTTACCTTACCCAAGCTGATGGTACCATCATAAGATGTGTTGATTGTATTGTTGATTGCTATCATTGTTGTATCGTTATTCCTGTGTGATTTTTAATACATTATTTGTTTGTTGATAACCATTGGTGTGGTTTCAATATTGATTTAGACACGGAATAACACATTTTTCTGCCGTGGCTCCTCCCGGGGTTCGGAGGTACACCGTGACCAGGGGGTCAGGGAGGAGCACGTAACAATATGTATATGTACAGTCATGTGAAAAAGTAAGCACACCCCATGTAAAGTTTTGACTTTTTCAACATATTTCAACATACAGCTATTTGATCTTCATTTCAACAATATTGAAAGATAAAGGTGATATAATATAAGAAATATCATGAAACATTTACATTTTGTAGTCCATTGTATTGTATTTAAATAAACATAAATGCAAATTTCGCATGTGGAAAAAGTAAGTACACCCCTACATTTATCACTACTTAAAATACCTAAAATTAGAATCAGGTGCACCAGCTCAGGTGCAAATTATTAGAACATCGTTAGAGAGGATCTTGGAGGAAACTGTCTTATTTAAACCTCAGACATTTAGTTTGGTTTGCTCTTTGTTGTTGAAGTGGGCAGTGTCACCATGCCTAGATCAAAAGAGCTCTCTGAGGCCTTCAGAAAGAAGGTTATGGGTGCCTACGAGTCTTGGAAGGGATTTAAAAAGATCTCCAAACAATCGGAAATCAATCATTCGACTGTCCGGAAGACCATCTCCAAGTGGAGAGGATCCCAAACAACTGCCAACTTGTTCAGGCCAGGCCACCCCGGCAAGTTCAGCCCGAGAGCAGACCGCAAGATGCTGAAAGAAGTCTCTAAGAACCCCAGAATGTCATCACGGAACCGACAGGTAGCTCTTGGCACTGTTGATGTCAAAGTGCACGAGTCTACCATTAGAAAGAGGCTGCACAAATTTGATCTACATGGGAGGTGTGCCAGGAGGAAACCTTTGCTGTCCAGACAGAACATCAGGGCAAGACTAAAGTTTGCCAATGAACACCTCGGCAAAAACCAGCGCTTCTGGAACAATGTGCTCTGGACAGATGAGTCAAAGGTCGAGCTATTTGGCCACAGTACCAGAAGATATGTTTGGCGAAAACCAAAGACAGCATTTGACCACAAGAACCTGATACCAACTATAAAGCATGGTGGTGGAAATATTATGGTTTGGGGCAGCTTTGCTGCATTAAGGCCTGGGCAGCTGACCATCATATAATCCACTATGAATTCTTCATTGTACCAGAGGTGTTGAGGATAATGTGAGCCCATCTGTCGGAAAGTTGAAGCTCAACCGAAAGTGGACCTTGCAACATGACAATGACTCTAAAGTTAAACATCTATCTATAATTCCAGTAATCTCTGTGTGTATGTTTGTATGTTTGTATGTTTGTATGTCTGTGACCGCTGTTTCTCGACAACCACGGGTCCGATATACTTTAAACTTGCCAGGTATATTGCTGGGGACCCGAGGATGTGCCTTTTCAAGGTTTCATATTAATCGGACAAGTAGTTACCGAGCTATGGCGATTTAGCCGTTCGCCGTTCGCTTTGGCGTTGCGAATGGACCAAACCATTCCATGTAAATAGAGGGGGGGGGGGGGGGGGTTCTGTGGTCGTTGCGAATGGACCAAACCATTTCATGTAAATAGAGGGGGGGGATTGTCACCGTACTCGCAAGCCGTTCGCCGTTCGCTTTGGCGTTGCGAATGGACCAAAACATTTCATGGACCAAACCATTTCATGTAAATAGAGGGGGGGGGGGATTGTCACCGTACTCGCACCCACGTACCCACGTACCCACGTACGGGCATTGCACCCACGTACGGGCATGCCCTAGTACCAGTAAATCCACCAAGGAATGGCTGAAAAGAAAGAAATGGAGGGTTCTGGAATGGCCAAGTCAAAGCCCGGATCTAAATCCCATCGAGATGTTGTGGGGGGATTTGAAACGAGCTGTGCATGCAAGAAACCCCTCAAACATCGCACAGCTGAAAGAATTCTGCATGGAGGAGTGGGCAAAAATTTCTCCCAGTCGATGTCAGAGACTGGTAGACAGTTATAAGAAATGCCTACTTGAGGTTGTTTCTGCCAAAGGGGGCAATACCACCTATTAGAGCCAACGGTGTACTTACTTTTTCCACATGCGAAATTTGCATTTATGTTTATTTAAATTATACAATGGACTACAAAATGTAAATGTTTCAGGATATTTGTTATATTATATCACCTTTATCTATCAATATTGTTGAAATGAAGATCAAATAGCTGTATGTTGAAATATGTTGAAAAAGTCAAAACTTTACATGGGGTGTACTTACTTTTTCACGTGACTGTGTATGTATATTGTATATGTATATGTATATGTATATGTATATATATATATATATATACATATATGTATATATATATATATATATATATATATATATATATATATATATATATATATATATATATATATATATATTGTTGCGGATATGAGATTGGCCTCCATCCATATCTGCTTGTAAATATTCCCCTATTTCCCCAATACTTCCCAACTATCCCCAATCCCCCATTCCCTAGTCCCATTGTCTGTAAACAACACTCTGTAGACCCGACCTTCCCCTATTTCCCCCATTAAATGTCGCATCCAGGTCCACCGCATCTCACGTAGACAACTATAGGACATCTTGCTAGTTATTCTTAGTCTATGTCAGTTAAGGACTCGTTTCCATTAATTCTGACTCTTCGTTGCACCAGAATGTGATTGTATGGCACCGTTAGAAAGTTTAGGACCTCCCAATACCTCCCCGCAGCTCTTCCTCATGGTACAACAACAACAACAACAACAACAACAGCGGCGGCGGCGCGGGGAGTGTGCGTCCTCACTCCGGCTTGGTTAGCCGCCATTGAACATGTGCTCCGACGGGGTTACCACGCAGGGGCTCGCTGTCAGCTCCTCGTCAAGGGCGGAGCCCGGTAACCCCCCGCACCCAATAGAAGCGGCGGACCGATTCCATCTGGGGCGGAGCCAACGAGCCGAGGGCGTGTCACTCCCCACTGAGCATGTGCAGGAAGAGGGAGGTGACGTCAGATGCGCCCTCAGCTTGGAGAGAGAAGACGCCACCTCCGAGCGCTGCAATACCTCCTCGCATATCTGGACGGGACCGCGTTTGATTCTGCCCCTGAGCCAAGGTGCACCTTGTGCTATCGACTGCCTGTCCTTCCCTGCCATCAATCCCCGTGTAAGTCAGTCTTGTTCCGTTGGTCTGTGGTCTGTCGGGGATAGATAAGACTGTGTCTAAGTGCCCATCTTTTCTGTGCTTTACCTCTTACCTTGTAATCTACCCCTTTTCTGCATCACCAATTATATCCTCCTCCGGAGGTCTTGAGAACTGTACCCCTTGTGTCGTTTCATTTATCCCAGCCGTTGTGTCCTTTCCATCATTGATTTAGCGTAGCGCGATTCGGCCAACGTTCGAGTGGAATCGTGTGAGTTGGGCGGGATCGGGTTCTAATCGGGGAGTAACTGTTCGGACGCGGTAATACACCACCGCTCGGTCAATATAACATCCGTCCGCGATCCGCAACAATATATATATATATATATATATATATATATATATATATATTTTGTATACTGAATCGAGGCTCGTGAAAGAGCTAACATTTACTTCACAAACAAATCGACCAAACAAACAAAATACACAAAAAGAGGGAGCGGAAGACAAGATGAGGAGAAAAGGGGAAGCACACAAACACAACATCCGAGAGCAGGGAGATGTGTGGAAGGGAGAGGGCCCGGGGGGAGGAGGCATGGGAAGGGGGGGGGGGAGGGAGAAGTATAAAACACAAGGACACCAAGGACTTCCAGGACAGAAGTTGGTATTTCAAAAAGGGGAATCGGGGTGAAATTAGTGGGGGTAGAAAAGATCACTGTTTTGGATGGGGGAAGATAAGAGATGGTGGTGAACAGCTGTTTTAAAGACTTGGAGGGTAGAGTGGGATTGAAGAGAGTGAGGGTGTTTGTTCCAGAGGCGGGAGAAAAGAGGAATGAAGGAGTGAAGGTGAGCAGAGAGTCTTGATTTTGGCAGTTTAACCAAAAGAGGGTTGCAGGCAGATCTTGTGCGACCTGTAGGAATATTTGCGGGACAGAGCCCAGAGAGAGCTGGGGGGGCAAGGCCAGAGAGGAGTCGGTAGAAGAGGGAAAGACCACCAACCTGCCTGCGGTGAGTGAGTGAGAGGCCCTTGGAGTTAGCTTCATCGCGGGAGATTCCAATGATTCTGAATGCTTTGGTTTCAACAGCGCGAAGGCGAGCTAGGTGTGAGGCAGGAGCACCAGCCCAGAGGGGAGAGCAGTATTCCAATGAGCTGTGGATGAAAGCCTTGTATGAGGTGAGGAGCTCAGGTGTGCCAAGGAAGGACTTCGCACGACGGAGGATGCCCAGTCGGCGACTGGCTTTGGAGGCCAGATTTGAAATGTGGTTTTTCCAGGAAAGATCATGGCAGATAGTGAGACCCAAAAGCTTGAGTGACAGAACTTCTTGAAGAGGATTATTCAGAAAGTGGATGGGAGGGTTGTCCAGTCGGTCTTTTCGGAGAGACATCGTAAGAGTGTGAGATTTGTCAGGATTGAAAGACATGTTCCACTTGTTTGCCCAGTCTGTGATTTTGTCAAGGTCTGCAGAGAGTGAGGAGGCTGCAGACTGCCGATCTGAGGGATGAAGAATGGAGCGACAGAGAGTAGAGTCGTCAGCAAAGAGATAGAGAGGATTTTCAAGAGAGTCAGAGAGATCATTGATGAAGACCAGAAAAAGCACAGGGCCCAGAACACTACCTTGGGGAACTCCAGCCTGAACAGGAAGAGGAGATGAGAGAAACCCATTCAGGGCCACACGTTGACTACGACCAGAGAGGAAGTCCGCCAGCCATGCGTGGAGATTTCCATGGATACCAAAAGAGGAGAGTTTGGTGAGCAGAGCGGGGTGCCAGACTGTATCGAAGGCACGTGATATGTCAAGGGAGACTGCTCTAATTTCCTGTTTGGCATTGAGGACCTCCATCCATTGTTGAGAAAGCAGAAGCAGCATGTCCAGAGTGGAGTGTCCAGGTCTGAAACCAAATTGATGATCAGAGATATATATATATGCACACACACATACAGGGTGTTTCAAGAAGATTGATACAACTTTGACTTCCTGCACATTTTGCCATTTCTTTGTTTTTAACATATACCGTTTTCCTTTTCATGGTTTGGTGTTGTTGTCGTGGTATTTGTTCCCTGGGATTCCTAGCTCCGTAGCTCAACTATGCCATTGACAGTGGAGCAGAAGCCTATTTCCACTTGAACTGTGCCATGAACAACCACAACAACATTTTCTGGGGACAGAACCACCTGAGGAGATCACTGAGAGGTACCTGAAAGGGCCTAAGGTCACATGCTTCTGCGCCTTCAATGCCAGATGGGGAATTTGGAGTCTCTTGGGTCTTTGGAGTATTTTTTGTCTTCAGGGTATTTTGGGTCCTCTGGGTCTTTTCGGGTATTTAAGGGTCTTCGATCATAACTTAAGCGTCATCGCGTCTGTGGTTATTTAACAACCTGTCACACCGCAAAGTTGTCTGCGGAGCCAGTGGCTTCAGGATCACCATCAGGGAAGTAGTTTCAAGAAAATCCTTTGTATTCAAATTTGGGAAAAAATAGATATTATTTTATTTTATTTTATTTGTATATATATATATATATATATATATATATATATATATATATATATATATATATATATATATATATATATATACACACTGGATAAAGTCAAGTAAAGTCTCGTTGGACAACTGAGTAAAGCATCTCGTTGGACTACTGGGTAAAGGTATCTCGTTAGCACAGCATTTGAACACCACGTGCACTTCAAAAGCCCAACTCCATCTCTCACTTGTGTTTTACAGGTGTATTCAATTAACTGTCACCTAACCCACAAAACTTGTCCATCTCATCACTGAGGGATGAGCACAGATAACCTTGTATGCATGCAAATATAAGAATGGAAACTTTGCCTGGTATGGCAGTTTACTGGATGGTGCACCTTTGAAATGGCTTCCATTTATACCAGGTGTGAACACTTTGCTGTGGGCACTAGGACCAAATGTGAAATGTTGTGCGAGCTTTTAGGTATTATGTGAACAATTTTCATTACGCTATGTCTATACATAGGTGCATCCCATCCTTCTCCTCCTCCTCCTCCTCCTCCTCCATGCTTACTACTAGTTGATTTTCCCCCCAAAACAACGAAACTTATTGCAAACCTACACGAAAAAAAAAAAAAAATTCAATCAGCCAAAAAAAATTAACGAGGGCAGTGTAGAGTCAACAAACCGCTGCCTCAATCACTCCTGAGTTTTTTATTTAAAGAAATATATAACCTGTTAAGATGCTGTTAAGAAATATTTTCCCTTCCATTTTTTGAGCTTTTTCAACCAGCGCAAGAATAAACAGCTTCCTTTTATTTGTTTTTATATGAAGTTATTTTTACCACGACCTTCTGCAAGTTTGTTGATATGAAAACACATTTTGTTTGCGAGATCTCCATCATGTTTTGTCCAAGGAAATTATACTTGTTCGCTCAGAAGTGTTGAGATTTGATATGCCAAATGCTTGATGTCATTTGTTTGAAGCAAGTTCGCTAAAGAAAGGTTGTTGCTCAAAGCATGTTATACTGAAGAGCGTTGTGTATATATTTTGGAATGTACCTTTTGCATAACGTCGTAAAAAATGATATTTTGTTTTGTCGCTAAATTCCAAGACACTTGTTCTTTATTGACCATATATGCATTCACTATAAATTTCCCGTAGGTGTGGATTAATTTGAAGCAACTTTATCTCCCGATGTCCCTGCTCTCTACTGTTGTGTTTGTGTGTTTCCCTCTCTCTGCCCCTCTTGTCTCCCGCTCCCTTCATTTTATGTTTTATGTGTCTGTTTGTGTTTTTTTGTGTTTAATGCGTTAGCTCTTACACGAGCCTCGACTTTGTATACAAAAAAACAACAAAAAAAAAAACAAAAAAAAAACGTAGTTTATCGTCTCTGTGGAGCATTTCCATATTTTGGGGTGTTGGGGTAGGGGGGGAAGGGGGGAGGGGTGGGTATTTCCAAAATCGTCATATTTCTTAACAGCAAATAAATAAAAAAAATCCAAAAGCAATCAAAGCAGCGATCTGTTCCCTTATACACCTCATACAGGTTCAATTATTCGTCCGATTGAAGCAACTGTTGCTGAATATTTGTTTTGTCTCCGATGAGTGTTTCTGTGTTTCAGGGTAGGACATACAGACAGTTAGCATATATATATATATATATATATATATATATATATATATATATATATATATATATATATATATATATATATATATATATATATAGATCACAACAAAAACAAGAAGAAAGAGCCCTGCACCCAGATAAAGACAAAACAAAGCATCTTTGGAAATGCCCTGGGGGCAAGGTTCTGGAAGCATCCATTGAGTGTCAAGTTAAGTTCCCGCTTGTCATCACAATAAGAAAAATAAAGTAGGCTGCACGAGCCGCGCTTTGGAAATGAGACCACCCGAGGGATATAGGCCGAGGCAGGAATATGCTTATTGCTGTATCTTTTTGAGCAAAACATTAGGAATTGGGAGCCATTTAGCATCTCCTCCGTAATTGCGCTCCCACTTGCCCTGTTTTGCTAATGTGTGCAGGGAAGCAATTTTCCATAGCCCTAATTCCATCGTCAATAAATCGTGCATTAAATGCATTCCGTGGGAATGGCAATTTAACGTGCTATTCCTGCTGAGGATGAATGGCACAGTCTTCAGGTTACAAGCGGTCAATGCCAGCTTTATCTGGCTGAGCATTTCAGGAATGATTGTGAAAGGCACGTTGTGCTCTCCATGTTGTTTTTAAAAGTTTGATGTTCATTCTACCTTCACGTGTTGTAAGACTCAACATGGCCTGTTACATTTGCAATGTTTTCAGAAAAAGCAACGAGCAGTGCCTATAAATGTTGGGCCTATATGGAAGCCAGGCATGTTACCGCATTCCGCAAGCGAAAAACGATGGAAAAGAGGGAACCTCGTTCGTTGGAGAGGGGGTGGGGAGGGAGGGGGGTAGCGGTGGTTGGTATTGAGACCCCCGGACCACCAGCACACAAAGAGTGCCTGTTTTCAGTGGGAAACGTGCACTTCCAACTACAATTGGTTTTGGTGTGTTGCTAACGCAAAACAAGAAAAATAAACTTCGCTACAAGTTGTTACGATCCTTGAGCATGGTGAGAGCGGTGCTTTGCTCCAAAGGAGTGCTCACGTTCACGTGATGCTCTTCGGTGCCTGCCTGCCACAAGCGTGACGGAGGTGTAAGAGGGTGCCTTGGGGGCCATTGTGGTTAGACACCTGCAAATGGAACGTTTGTCTGAGAGATGCTTTTTTTAACTGCACAATGCACCCCATGAGTATAAAACGTTCGGTATAGCATCTCCATTCGATAAAGTGAGCAAATGTGTGAACAAACTTGTCTTCCTTTCTACCAATTCATACTATTTCACCAATAATATAGGTATCTTCATGTACTGCGAAGTAGTGAAATTTCCCCAGCCTCAGCAGTTTGTTGTTCTCATCTGAACATGTAGTGTTTGATGCTATACGATCTGAGGTTCAACATCCCATTTATTGCATCGATTTGTCCACGAATGAGCATGTAATAATTGATGTTAAATAACACTGAGGTCCACCAATATCTTTGTCCTGTATCTATGCAAATTACGCACAAGGTTCGCCAAGACCCTGGATCACTGTAAATCAACTAGATGGTATTCATAGACTACTTACCCCACGCAGTCAACTTGGTGCGAGCCAACTATTCTGTTTTTTAAAGGTTTTTTTTCTTTGATGTAATATGGCTGCCAGACCATGTGACTGATGACGTCATAAATTTACATTCGCTTATATAATTGTTGCATCGATCACACTCAATACATTTCAAACTGATCAGAATAAGCGTTATACTTGTCAAATTGTGACGTCATAATTAAGGCACCAATGACATCATCATTACCAAAACTTATTCCCCATTCAGAGTTAATTATAATGAGCCACGTTTCAATTTTTTCCATGGAGCGGTTTCAGAGAAATAGAGGTGCAACGTTTTTCGGTTTTTCTAAGATGGCACCTGTACCACGTGACCTATAACCTCATACTTATCATTGAAATATACAGGAAAATGCACTCTTATGGTGAAAATTCCGTGCAACGGATCAACAGTTGCAGAGATAAAAAAAAAAAATCACACTGATCGGATCAAGTGTTGTACTTGTCGAATTATGACGTCAAAATGAAGAAACTGATGACATCATCATTATGTAACTTATTCTGCATGGGGAGTACTTGACAATGAGCCATGTTTCGATTTTTGCCATGGAGTGGTTTCGGAGATATAGAGGCGCCAAATTTTTCCAAGATGGGGCCCGCACAACGTGACCTATGAAGTCATAATTATCATTGAACATTCTGCAGGATGAGGTGCTCCTATGTTGAAAATTCCGTGTCCAGTGGATCAACTGTTCCAGAGAATTTTTTTTAAATAATGATCGATCAAGTATGGTACTTGTAGAATTATGATGTCATAATGAAGGTACCGATGACATCATAATTAACGTATCTTATTCCCCATGGGGAGTATGTTTCAATGCAGCACGTTTCAAAAAAAAATTCCACGGAGCAGTTTCGGAGATAGATAGGTGCAACTTTTTTCGGTTTTTCCAAGATTGTGCTTGTACCTAAATTGACCTATGACAAGATTGACCTATGACGTCATACTGAAGATGGGATCAAGCATTTAAAAAAAGGGGTTGTACTTGTCGAATTATGACGTCATGTAAAGGTACCGATGACATCATCATTAACATATCTTATGACCCTTACAGTTATTCCCCAATTTCATTTTTTCCCCATTGAGCGGTTTCGGGGTGCAACTTTCGGGGAATATAGAGGTGCAACTTTTTTCCAAGATGGCGGCTGTAACACGTGACATATGACGTCATAATTATCACTAAATATTTTTTTTTACAGGATGAGGCGATCCTATGGTGCGAAATTTTGTGTCAATCGGACCAACCCTTGCTGAGAAAATGAATAAACTAAGGTTAATAAAGTAAGCGTTCAGGCATCAAGTACAAGAAAGTTAGTCTTTATAATTACGTTATAAAGTATAAAACGTACGACAACTTTATAAAAAGGTACTACATCAAGTACGTTCGCGAAAGACTAATTTTTTTTAGTCTTTAGCGAACTTCACCAACTTCTGTTCGTGTCGGCGAAAAAATAAAGACAATTGATTTTCTCAACCAATTGTTGAGAGAGGTATGCTAACTGCCATGGGAAGGAAGATGAAGAATTTTCAGGCATGAGCCCTTCTTCAGAGCAAATCAAGGCAAAAGACAACAAACTTGGAATCACCAAAGCACAAATAATTGGTTCTTATTTATTTTGGGCCTAAAAAGCAAACCAAAGAAAATGTGATTACATTGCCAAGTCCCAGGCCAGTTTGAAGATCACTGTAATCGAGAGTTCGGTAAGTGATGTACTCTATGACGGTTTATCCGGCTAAATATTGACTATAAATACAAGGAAACAACTAGATCTGATGTTCGATAAGAGGGAGTGCAGGATTTTTCTTTCAGTCTCATGTTAAACAAGTGTGGTGACGGTTTAAAAAGACAATACTATGATGGCCGGAATTAACTGAATAATTTGTGGACTGTTCGGGTTATAGGGTTAGGGTACTGGAGCTTTATCCAGTTCAGGAGCTGTTAAGGTCAGGGTTAGTGTGCTGGAGCAGTATCCAGTTTAGGTGTTAGGGTTGGAGTACTCGAGCTGTATGCAGATTCGGAGCTGTATCCAGGTTCGGAGCTGTATGCAGGTTCGGAGCTGTATCCAGGTTCAGAGCTGTATCCAGGTTCAGAGCTGTATCCAGGTTCGGAGCTGTATGCAGGTTCAGAGCTGTATCCATGTTCAGAGCTGTATCCAGGTTCAGAGCTGTATCCAGGTTCAGAGCTGTATCCAGGTTCAGAGCTGTATCCAGGTTCAGAGCTGTATCCAGGTTCAGAGCTGTATCCAGGTTCGGAGCTGTATCCAGATTCGGATCTGCATCCAGGTTCAGAGGTGTATCCAGGTTCAGAGCTGTATCCAGGTTCAGAGCTGTATGCAGGTTCAGAGCTGTATGCAGGTTCAGAGCTGTATCCAGGTTCAGAGCTGTATCCAGGTTCAGAGCTGTATGCAGGTTCAGAGCTGTATCCAGGTTCAGAGCTGAATCCAGGTTCAGAGCTGTATCCAGGTTCAGAGCTGTATCCAGGTTCAGAGCTGTATCCAGGTTCAGAGCTGTATCCAGGTTCAGAGCTGTATCCAGGTTCAGAGCTGTATCCAGGTTCAGAGCTGTATCCAGGTTCAGAGCTGTATCCAGGTTCGGAGCTGTATCCAGGTTCGGAGCTGTATCCAGGTTCGGAGCTGTATCCAGGTTCAGAGCTGTATCCAGGTTCGGAGCTGTATCCAGATTCGGATCTGCATCCAGGTTCAGAGCTGTATCCAGGTTCAGAGCTGTATGCAGGTTCAGAGCTGTATGCAGGTTCAGAGCTGTATCCAGGTTCAGAGCTGTATCCAGGTTCGGAGCTGTGTCCAGGTTCGGAGCTGTATCCATGTTCAGAGCTGTATCCAGATTCAGAGCTGTATCCAGGTTCAGAGCTGTATGCAGGTTCAGAGCTGTATCCAGGTTCAGAGCTGTATCCAGGTTCGGAGCTGTGTCCAGGTTCGGAGCTGTATCCATGTTCAGAGCTGTATCCAGGTTCAGAGCTGTATGCAGGTTCAGAGCTGTATGCAGGTTCAGAGCTGTATCCAGGTTCAGAGCTGAATCCAGGTTCAGAGCTGTATCCAGGTTCAGAGCTGTATGCAGGTTCAGAGCTGGATCCAGGTTCAGAGCTGAATCCAGGTTCAGAGCTGTATGCAGGTTCAGAGCTGTATCCAGGTTCAGAGCTGAATCCAGGTTCAGAGCTGTATGCAGGTTCAGAGCTGTATCCAGGTTCAGAGCTGTATGCAGGTTCAGAGTTGTATCCAGGTTCAGAGCTGAATCCAGGTTCAGAGCTGTATGCAGGTTCAGAGCTGTATCCAGGTTCAGAGCTGTATCCAGGTTCAGAGCTGAATCCAGGTTCAGAGCTGTATGCAGGTTCAGAGCTGTATGCAGGTTCAGAGCTGTATCCAGGTTCAGAGCTGTATCCAGGTTCAGAGCTGTATCCAGGTTCGGAGCTGTATCCAGGTTCGGAGCTGTATGCAGGTTCAGAGCTGTATCCAGGTTCAGAGCTGTATCCAGGTTCAGAGCTGTATCCAGGTTCAGAGCTGTATCCAGGTTCGGAGCTGTATCCAGGTTCGGAGCTGTATCCAGGTTCAGAGCTGTATCCAGGTTCGGAGCTGTATCCAGATTCGGATCTGCATCCAGGTTCAGAGCTGTATCCAGGTTCAGAGCTGTATGCAGGTTCAGAGCTGTATGCAGGTTCAGAGCTGTATCCAGGTTCAGAGCTGTATCCAGGTTCGAAGCTGTGTCCAGGTTCGGAGTTGTATCCATGTTCAGAGCTGTATCCAGATTCAGAGCTGTATCCAGGTTCAGAGCTGTATGCAGGTTCAGAGCTGTATCCAGGTTCAGAGCTGTATCCAGGTTCGGAGCTGTGTACAGGTTCGGAGCTGTATCCATGTTCAGAGCTGTATCCATGTTCAGAGCTGTATCCAGGTTCAGAGCTGTATGCAGATTCAGAGCTGTATGCAGGTTCAGAGCTGTATCCAGGTTCAGAGCTGAATCCAGGTTCAGAGCTGTATGCAGGTTCAGAGCTGTATCCAGGTTCAGAGCTGTATCCATGTTCAGAGCTGTATCCAGGTTCAGAGCTGAATCCAGTTTCAGAGCTGTATGCAGGTTCAGAGCTGTATGCAGGTTCAGAGCTGTATCCAGGTTCAGAGCTGTATCCAGGTTCAGAGCTGAATCCAGGTTCAGAGCTGTATGCAGGTTCAGAGCTGTATCCAGGTTCAGAGCTGTATCCAGGTTCAGAGCTGAATCCAGGTTCAGAGCTGTATCCAGGTTCAGAGCTAAATCCAGGTTCAGAGCTGTATGCAGGTTCAGAGCTGTATCCAGGTTCAGAGCTGTATCCAGGTTCAGAGCTGTATCCAGGTTCAGAGCTGTATCCAGGTTCAGAGCTGTATGCAGGTTCAGAGCTGTATCCAGGTTCAGAGCTGAATCCAGGTTCAGAGCTGTATGCAGGTTCAGAGCTGTATCCAGGTTCAGAGCTGTTTCCAGGTTCAGAGCTGTATGCAGGTTCAGAGCTGTATCCAGGTTCAGAGCTGTATCCAGGTTCAGAGCTGTATCCAGGTTCGGAGCTGTATCCAGGTTCAGAGCTGTATCCAGGTTCAGAGCTGTATCCAAGTTCAGAGCTGTATGCAGGTTCAGAGCTGTATCCAGGTTCAGAGCAGTATCGAGGTTCGGAGCTGTATCCAGGTTCGGAGCTGTATCCAGGTTCAGAGCTGCATCCAGGTTCAGAGCTGCATGCAGGTTCAGAGCTGTATCCAGGTTCAGAGCTGTATCCAGGTTCAGAGCTGTATCCAGGTTCAGAGCAGTATCGAGGTTCGGAGCTGTATCCAGGTTCGGAGCTGTATCCAGGTTCAGAGCTGCATCCAGGTTCAGAGCTGTATGCAGGTTCGGAGCTGTATCCAGGTTCGGAGCTCTATCCAGGTTCGGAGCTGTATCCAGGTTCGGAGCTGTATCCAGGTTCAGAGCTGCATCCAGGTTCAGAGCTGTTTCCAGGTTCGGAGCTGTGTCCAGGTTCAGAGCTGTATCCAGGTTCGGAGCTGTATCCAGGTTCAGAGCTGTATCCAGGTTCGGAGTTGTATCCAGATTCGGATCTGCATCCAGGTTCAGAGGTGTATCCAGGTTCAGAGCTGTATCCAGGTTCAGAGCTGTATCCAGGTTCAGAGCTGTATGCAGGTTCAGAGCTGTATGCAGGTTCAGAGCTGTATCCAGGTTCAGAGCTGTATCCAGGTTCAGAGCTGTATGCAGGTTCAGAGCTGTATCCTGGTTCAGAGCTGAATCCAGGTTCAGAGCTGTATCCAGGTTCAGAGCTGTATCCAGGTTCAGAGCTGTATCCAGGTTCAGAGCTGTATCCAGGTTCAGAGCTGTATCCAGGTTCAGAGCTGTATCCAGGTTCAGAGCTGTATCCAGGTTCAGAGCTGTATCCAGGTTCAGAGCTGTATCCAGGTTCGGAGCTGTATCCAGGTTCGGAGCTGTATCCAGGTTCGGAGCTGTATCCAGATTCGGATCTGCATCCAGGTTCAGAGCTGTATCCAGGTTCAGAGCTGTATGCAGGTTCAGAGCTGTATGCAGGTTCAGAGCTGTATCCAGGTTCAGAGCTGTATCCAGGTTCGGAGCTGTGTCCAGGTTCGGAGCTGTATCCATGTTCAGAGCTGTATCCAGATTCAGAGCTGTATCCAGGTTCAGAGCTGTATGCAGGTTCAGAGCTGTATCCAGGTTCAGAGCTGTATCCAGGTTCGGAGCTGTGTCCAGGTTCGGAGCTGTATCCATGTTCAGAGCTGTATCCAGGTTCAGAGCTGTATGCAGGTTCAGAGCTGTATGCAGGTTCAGAGCTGTATCCAGGTTCAGAGCTGAATCCAGGTTCAGAGCTGTATCCAGGTTCAGAGCTGTATGCAGGTTCAGAGCTGGATCCAGGTTCAGAGCTGAATCCAGGTTCAGAGCTGTATGCAGGTTCAGAGCTGTATCCAGGTTCAGAGCTGAATCCAGGTTCAGAGCTGTATGCAGGTTCAGAGCTGTATCCAGGTTCAGAGCTGTATGCAGGTTCAGAGCTGTATCCAGGTTCAGAGCTGAATCCAGGTTCAGAGCTGTATGCAGGTTCAGAGCTGTATCCAGGTTCAGAGCTGTATCCAGGTTCAGAGCTGTATGCAGGTTCAGAGCTGTATGCAGGTTCAGAGCTGTATCCAGGTTCAGAGCTGTATCCAGGTTCAGAGCTGTATCCAGGTTCGGAGCTGTATCCAGGTTCGGAGCTGTATGCAGGTTCAGAGCTGTATCCAGGTTCAGAGCTGTATCCATGTTCAGAGCTGTATCCAGGTTCAGAGCTGTATCCAGGTTCGGAGCTGTATCCAGGTTCAGAGCTGTATCCAGGTTCGGAGCTGTATCCAGATTCGGATCTGCATCCAGGTTCAGAGCTGTATCCAGGTTCAGAGCTGTATGCAGGTTCAGAGCTGTATGCAGGTTCAGAGCTGTATCCAGGTTCAGAGCTGTATCCAGGTTCGAAGCTGTGTCCAGGTTCGGAGTTGTATCCATGTTCAGAGCTGTATCCAGATTCAGAGCTGTATCCAGGTTCAGAGCTGTATGCAGGTTCAGAGCTGTATCCAGGTTCGGAGCTGTGTACAGGTTCGGAGCTGTATCCATGTTCAGAGCTGTATCCAGGTTCAGAGCTGTATGCAGATTCAGAGCTGTATGCAGGTTCAGAGCTGTATCCAGGTTCAGAGCTGAATCCAGGTTCAGAGCTGTATGCAGGTTCAGAGCTGTATCCAGGTTCAGAGCTGTATCCAGGTTCAGAGCTGTATCCATGTTCAGAGCTGTATCCAGGTTCAGAGCTGAATCCAGTTTCAGAGCTGTATGCAGGTTCAGAGCTGTATGCAGGTTCAGAGCTGTATCCAGGTTCAGAGCTGTATCCAGGTTCAGAGCTGAATCCAGGTTCAGAGCTGTATGCAGGTTCAGAGCTGTATCCAGGTTCAGAGCTGTATCCAGGTTCAGAGCTGAATCCAGGTTCAGAGCTGTATCCAGGTTCAGAGCTAAATCCAGGTTCAGAGCTGTATGCAGGTTCAGAGCTGTATCCAGGTTCAGAGCTGTATCCAGGTTCAGAGCTGTATCCAGGTTCAGAGCTGTATCCAGGTTCAGAGCTGTATCCAGGTTCAGAGCTGTATGCAGGTTCAGAGCTGTATCCAGGTTCAGAGCTGAATCCAGGTTCAGAGCTGTATGCAGGTTCAGAGCTGTATCCAGGTTCAGAGCTGTTTCCAGGTTCAGAGCTGTATGCAGGTTCAGAGCTGTATCCAGGTTCAGAGCTGTATCCAGGTTCAGAGCTAAATCCAGGTTCAGAGCTGTATGCAGGTTCAGAGCTGTATCCAGGTTCGGAGCTGTGTACAGGTTCGGAGCTGTATCCATGTTCAGAGCTGTATCCAGGTTCAGAGCTGTATGCAGATTCAGAGCTGTATGCAGGTTCAGAGCTGTATCCAGGTTCAGAGCTGAATCCAGGTTCAGAGCTGTATGCAGGTTCAGAGCTGTATCCAGGTTCAGAGCTGAATCCAGGTTCAGAGCTGTATCCAGGTTCAGAGCTAAATCCAGGTTCAGAGCTGTATCCAGGTTCAGAGCTGAATCCAGGTTCAGAGCTGTATCCAGGTTCAGAGCTAAATCCAGGTTCAGAGCTGTATGCAGGTTCAGAGCTGTATCCAGGTTCAGAGCTGTATCCAGGTTCAGAGCTGTATCCAGGTTCAGAGCTGTATCCAGGTTCAGAGCTGTATCCAGGTTCAGAGCTGTATGCAGGTTCAGAGCTGTATCCAGGTTCAGAGCTGAATCCAGGTTCAGAGCTGTATGCAGGTTCAGAGCTGTATCCAGGTTCAGAGCTGTTTCCAGGTTCAGAGCTGTATGCAGGTTCAGAGCTGTATCCAGGTTCAGAGCTGTATCCAGGTTCAGAGCTAAATCCAGGTTCAGAGCTGTATGCAGGTTCAGAGCTGTATCCAGGTTCGGAGCTGTGTACAGGTTCGGAGCTGTATCCATGTTCAGAGCTGTATCCAGGTTCAGAGCTGTATCCAGGTTCAGAGCTGTATGCAGGTTCAGAGCTGTATCCAGGTTCAGAGCTGAATCCAGGTTCAGAGCTGTATGCAGGTTCAGAGCTGTAACCAGGTTCGAAGCTGTGTCCAGGTTCGGAGTTGTATCCATGTTCAGAGCTGTATCCAGATTCAGAGCTGTATCCAGGTTCAGAGCTGTATGCAGGTTCAGAGCTGTATCCAGGTTCAGAGCTGTATCCAGGTTCGGAGCTGTGTACAGGTTCGGAGCTGTATCCATGTTCAGAGCTGTATCCAGGTTCAGAGCTGTATGCAGATTCAGAGCTGTATGCAGGTTCAGAGCTGTATCCAGGTTCAGAGCTGAATCCAGGTTCAGAGCTGTATGCAGGTTCAGAGCTGTATCCAGGTTCAGAGCTGTATCCAGGTTCAGAGCTGTATCCATGTTCAGAGCTGTATCCAGGTTCAGAGCTGAATCCAGTTTCAGAGCTGTATGCAGGTTCAGAGCTGTATGCAGGTTCAGAGCTGTATCCAGGTTCAGAGCTGTATCCAGGTTCAGAGCTGAATCCAGGTTCAGAGCTGTATGCAGGTTCAGAGCTGTATCCAGGTTCAGAGCTGTATCCAGGTTCAGAGCTGAATCCAGGTTCAGAGCTGTATCCAGGTTCAGAGCTAAATCCAGGTTCAGAGCTGTATGCAGGTTCAGAGCTGTATCCAGGTTCAGAGCTGTATCCAGGTTCAGAGCTGTATCCAGGTTCAGAGCTGTATCCAGGTTCAGAGCTGTATCCAGGTTCAGAGCTGTATGCAGGTTCAGAGCTGTATCCAGGTTCAGAGCTGTATGCAGGTTCAGAGCTGTATCCAGGTTCAGAGCTGAATCCAGGTTCAGAGCTGTATGCAGGTTCAGAGCTGTATCCAGGTTCAGAGCTGTTTCCAGGTTCAGAGCTGTATGCAGGTTCGGAGCTGTATCCAGGTTCGGAGCTGTATCCAGGTTCAGAGCTGTATCCAGGTTCAGAGCTGTATCCAAGTTCAGAGCTGTATGCAGGTTCAGAGCTGTATCCAGGTTCAGAGCAGTATCGAGGTTCGGAGCTGTATCCAGGTTCGGAGCTGTATCCAGGTTCAGAGCTGCATCCAGGTTCAGAGCTGCATGCAGGTTCAGAGCTGTATCCAGGTTCAGAGCTGTATCCTGGTTCAGAGCAGTATCGAGGTTCGGAGCTGTATCCAGGTTCGGAGCTGTATCCAGGTTCAGAGCTGCATCCAGGTTCAGAGCTGTATGCAGGTTCAGAGCTGTATCCAGGTTCGGAGCTGTATCCAGGTTCGGAGCTGTATCCAGGTTCGGAGCTGTATCCAGGTTCAGAGCTGCATCCAGGTTCAGAGCTGTTTCCAGGTTCGGAGCTGTGTCCAGGTTCGGAGCTGTATCCATGTTCAGAGCTGTATCCAGGTTCAGAGCTGTATGCAGGTTCAGAGCTGTATCCATGTTCAGAGCTGTATGCAGGTTCAGAGCTGTATCCATGTTCAGAGCTGTATCCATGTTCAGAGCTGTATCCAGGTTCAGAGCTAAATCCAGGTTCAGAGCTGTATGCAGGTTGAGCTGTATCCAGGTCCAGAGCTGTATCCAGGTTCAGAGCTGTATCCAGGTTCAGAGCTGTATCCAGGTTCAGAGCTGTATGCAGGTTCAGAGCTGTATGCAGGTTCAGAGCTGTATCCAGGTTCAGAGCTGAATCCAGGTTCCTGCGAGATCGAGATCGAATCGGAGATCTCGCGAGATCACGGCGAGGTCACGTCTTTTCGAAGCTGCTCCATGCGCTCACGCTTTCGAAGCTAAGTGATATTTCTCAATTGTGTTTTTGTCGAGACTGTATCTATCTTTCGGTGTATGTACCTACAGCGTATCTTTTGGAAAATTTTCGGTGCTAATTTTTCGTTCATGTATACACAATCGTCGGTTAATGGTATCGACTATTCTGCGGCCTAGTACTCGTACTCGTTGGCTTAGACTACCATACCGTCTCAGACCTTGTGGTTTGTTTTTCTCTCAGCGATTCGTCGAATGCGCTGAAATTATTTTCGTTCTCTGTTTCGTACCAGTCGTTCACCCCGTACCTCCTTGTTTAATATCTGTACTCACAAAAAAAAAAAAAAAAAAACCCAAAAAAACATTTCCTTCCCAGGTCTTATTCGTTTATTTGTTGTTCTTTTTGTTCGTTCGTTCTTCGTTCGCGATCACGCGGTTAGAAATGTATAATCTCTCCCCTGAACAACGATTTTCTCTCATATATTATAACACCCTTTTCTTCTTTTCCTACAAAAGGATGCTTTCGTCTTGCTCACCAAATCTATTCATTCCAAAAAATATATATAATACCATCTCTTACAGTTCCTCCTTTCTACATTCCATAAACTATCCAGAACTCCATCCCTCCTCCAGTGCCCTCAAACGTATTTTTGACTCGAAGGTCTCAAACTCATTTTGCAAAAAATGTTCGTTTCCCATGAATCGTATACTTTTCAAAATCCAATCTCACCCCTCCCCTCCAAATCCTCCCCATCACCCATCCCTTTCAAATCTCCCCCCTTGCCCCTTCCCTCCCCTCCCTCCTAAACTCCCCCCACACCCCTCCCCTCCGAGACTCTCCCTCGCTCCTCCCCTCCTAGACTCCCCTCTCACCCCTCCTCCTCAAAGCATCCTCCCTGCTTCTTCCTTCTTCCAACTTTCACCTTCATCTCCCCAAACCTCCTGCCTTGCTCTTCCCCCTCCTCAAATAACACCTCACTGTGCCTCACCCAATCTCCATCAAACCTTTTGTCTGCCCCATTCTTCCCTTTCTCCAAGCTATTCTGAAATCTCTGACACACCTTCAACAGCTCTCCCTACCTCTTCCTCCTCTTCCACATCTTACCCTACCCCTCCCCCCCCCTGTTCTGGACCCGATGCTCCCCCTTCCTCTTCATTAACGGTATGGACCTCAAACATCCGGGGCCTTCGCTCAAACTTGACTGACCTCTCCATACAGGTTGCTTCTGACAAACCAGATGTGATCTGCTTAACAGAAACTTTCTTCCTTCATGATGTCTCTGATGCCTTGGTATCTCTCCCAGGTTACTCCCTCCTCCAGTATGATAGACCTGAGCCTCGTCCTGGAGGTGGGGTTGCTATCTTTATAAAAAACTCTCTTCCTCACTCGCCCTCCACTGCCCTCTCTCCACCTCACCCCCAGGAATACCTTTGGCTACGGCTTCCCCTTCGCTCCCACCTTTTGTTCATATGTGTGTTGTACCGTCCACCAATCAGCGATGACTCCATCTACATCTCACTGTCTGATAATATGGACCAACTTCTATCTGCCCATCCCAACTCTCTCTTCCTCATATGTGGTGATTTCAATTGTCACCATGCCAGTTGGCTGGGTGTGGGTACCTCTCTCACCAGCCATGGCTCTTCAGCAAAGGACTTCTGCGACTCACTGGGACTGACACAATCTGTCAATTTCCCGACCCGGTTCTCAGTCAACGGAGCATCTTCTCTTCTGGATTTGGTTATGACAAACTTCCCTGAAAATGTCTGCTGCTCTTCTTCTGCTCCAATCGGCTCATCTGATCATGTGCTTGTCAAAGTGGACATCTCTCTGACCATTCTCAGAGAGCCTCCTCAGCGTCGACGAGTCTGGCATTTCACTCAGGCCAACTGGCACGGTCTTCAAGCAGCCATCAATCATCTGGACTGGTCTCCCATCTCTACCGCCTCTGACATCAACTCATCCTGGGAATTCTTTCAAAGTAAATTGCTCTCTCTCATGCACAGATTTATACCATCTCGTCTTCAGTTGTCATACCCTTCCTCCCGTCCATGGTACACGGAATCTTGTGGTGAGGCTGTTGCCCTGAAACAACTTGCTTTCGTCTCCTGGAAAGCAAATCCAACGGAAGGAAATCTCATTTCCTTTCACAAAGCCCGAAACAAGTGTGTGTCCACCCTCAGGAGAGCCAGGAAACAATATCTCACCATTCTCAAGACCGAACTCTCTTATCTGTCTCCCTCTTCCAAATCCTGGTGGCGTCTGGTCAAATCTGTTTCTGGTGTTTGTTCCCCCTCCATCCCCTCCCTCACCTCAAACGGCTTAACGGCTGACTCCGCACGTGAAAAAGCTGAATGCCTCAACTCTGTGTTTGCCTCTAAATCTTGTGTCCCAAACCCATCCCTCTCTGTACCCACCATACCCAGTCGTACCCAGCTGCTCCTGGACTCTGTGTCCTTTCCTCCTGACAAGGTGGAAAAGTTTCTGTCAACCCTCGACTCTGATTCTGCAACTGGTCCAGACGGCATCAGCCCACGGGTCCTAAAATCATGTTCTTCTGCTCTTTCACTCCCTCTTTCTGTTCTCTTCACCCTCTCTTTTGCTCAAGGTCATCTGCCATCTGCTTGGAAATCAGCCAACATCACCGCTTTGCACAAAAAAGGTGCAAAAACAGATCCCAGCAACTACAGACCAATCAGCCTTCTCCCAATTATCAGCAAAGTCATGGAATCCATCATTGCTTCAGATATTAAATCTTTCCTCTTCTCCAATGGCTTGATCTCTGATCATCAATTTGGTTTCAGACCTGGTCACTCTACTCTGGACATGCTGCTTCTGCTTTCTCAACAATGGATGGAGGTCCTCAACGCCAAACAGGAAATTAGAGCTGTCTCCCTTGACATTTCACGTGCCTTTGATACGGTCTGGCACCCTGCTCTGCTCTCCAAACTCTCCTCCTTTGGTATCCATGGAAATCTCCACGCATGGCTGGCGGACTTCCTCTCTGGTCGTAGTCAACGTGTGGCCCTGAATGGGTTTCTCTCATCTCCTCTTCCTGTTCAGGCTGGAGTTCCCCAAGGTAGTGTTCTGGGCCCTGTGCTTTTTCTGGTCTTCATCAATGATCTCTCTGACTCTCTTGAAAATCCTCTCTATCTCTTTGCTGACGACTCTACTCTCTGTCGCTCCATTCCTCATCCCTCAGATCGGCAGTCTGCAGCCTCCTCACTCTCTGCAGACCTGGACAAAATCACAGACTGGTCAAACAAGTGGAACATGTCTTTCAATCCTGACAAATCTCACACTCTTACAATGTCTCTCCGAAAGGACCGACTGGACAACCCTCCCATCTACTTTCTCAACAATCCTCTCCAAGAAGTTCTGTCGCTCAAGCTTTTGGGTCTCACTATCTGCCATGATCTTTCTTGGGAAAACCACATTTCCAAGCTGGCCTCCAAAGCTAGTCGCCGACTGGGCATCCTCCGTCGTGCGAAGTCCTTCCTTGGCACACCTGAGCTCCTCACCACATACAAGGCTTTCATCCGCAGCTCAATGGAATACTGTTCCCCCCTCTGGGCTGGTGCTCCTGCCTCACACCTTGCTCGGCTTCACGCTGTTGAGGCCAAAGCTTTCAGAATCATTGGAATCTCCTGCGATGTAGTCAACGCCGAGGGCCTTTCACTCACTCACCGCAGGCAGGTTGGTGGTCTTTCTGTCTTCTACCGACTCCTCTCCGGCCTTGCTCCCCCAGCTCTCTCTGTGCTCTGTCCCCCCAATATTCCTTCAGGTCGCACAAGATCTGCCTGCAACCCTCTTATGGTTAAACTGCCAAAGTCTAGGCTCTCTGCTCACCTTCACTCTTTCATTCCCCTTTTCTCCCGCCTCTGGAACAAACTCCCCCACTCCCTTCAATCCAACTCCTCCCTCCAGGTCTTTAAAACAGCTGTTCACCACCATCTCTTATCTTCCCCCATCGAAAACCTTGATCTTTTCTACCCCCGGTAATTCACCCCAGAGTCCTTGCAGTGTTCATATGTTTTAATCCTCTCCCACCTCCCCCCAAGTCCTCCCGATGTCCCTGCTCTCAAATGTTGTATTTGTGTCCTTCCCCTGCTTCCCCCTCTCTTTTGTGGCCTCCCTCCTCTCTCCCCATCTTGTCTGCCGCTCCCCTTGTTTTTTGTGTTTTGTGTGTCGGTTTGTCTTTTTGTGTGATTAATGTTTGCTCTTTCACGAGCCTCGATCTTGTATACAAAAAAAAAAAAAAAGAAAAAAAAAAAAAAAAAGAAGCTGTATGCAGGTTCAGCGCTGTATCCATGTTCAGAGCTGTATCCAGGTTCAGAGCTGTATGCAGGTTCAGAGCTGTATCCATGTTCAGAGCTGTATGCAGGTTCAGAGCTGTATCCATGTTCAGAGCTGTATGCAGGTTCAGAGCTGTATCCATGTTCAGAGCTGTATCCAGGTTCAGAGCTGTATGCAGGTTCAGAGCTGTATCCATGTTCAGAGCTGTATGCAGGTTCAGAGCTGTATCCATGTTCAGAGCTGTATGCAGGTTCAGAGCTGTATCCATGTTCAGAGCTGTATCCAGGTTCAGAGCTGTATGCAGGTTCAGAGCTGTATCCATGTTCAGAGCTGTATGCAGGTTCAGAGCTGTATCCATGTTCAGAGCTGTATGCAGGTTCAGAGCTGTATCCATGTTCAGAACTGTATCCAGGTTCAGAGCTGAATGCAGGTTCAGAGCTGTATCCAGGTTCAGAGCTGCATGCAGGTTCGGAGCTGTATTCAGGTTCAGAGCTGTATCCAGGTTCAGAGCTGTATGCAGGTTCAGAGCTGTATCCATGTTCAGAGCTGTATGCAGGTTCAGAGCTGTATCCATGTTCAGAGCTGTATGCAGGTTCAGAGCTGTATCCATGTTCAGAACTGTATCCAGGTTCAGAGCTGAATGCAGGTTCAGAGCTGTATCCAGGTTCAGAGCTGCATGCAGGTTCGGAGCTGTATTCAGGTTCAGAGCTGTATGCAGGTTCAGAGCTGTATCCAGGTTCGGAGCTGTATGCAGGTTCAGAGCTGTATCCATGTTCAGAGCTGTATGCAGGTTCAGAGCTGTATCCATGTTCAGAGCTGTATCCAGGTTCAGAGCTGTATGCAGGTTCAGAGCTGTATCCATGTTCAGAGCTGTATCCAGGTTCAGAGCTGTATCCAGGTTCAGAGCTGTATGCAGGTTCAGAGCTGTATCCATGTTCAGAGCTGTATGCAGGTTCAGAGCTGTATCCATGTTCAGAGCTGTATGCAGGTTCAGAGCTGTATCCATGTTCAGAGCTGTATCCAGGTTCAGAGCTGAATGCAGGTTCAGAGCTGTATCCAGGTTCAGAGCTGCATGCAGGTTCGGAGCTGTATTCAGGTTCAGAGCTGTATACAGGTTCAGAGCTGTATCCAGGTTCGGAGCTGTATCCAGGTTCAGAGCTGTATCCAGGTTCAGAGCTGTATGCAGGTTCGGATCTGTATCCAGGTTCGGAGCAGTATGCAGGTTCAGAGCAGTATCCAGGTTCAGAGCTGTATCCAGTTTCAAAGCTGTATCCAGGTTCAGAGCTGTATCCAGGTTCAAAGCTGTATCCAGGTTCAAAGCTGTATCCAGGTTCAGAGCTGTATCCAGGTTCAAAGCTGTATCCAGGTTCGGAGCTGTATCCAGGTTCAGAGCTGTATCCAGGTTCAGAGCTGTATCCAGGTTCAGAGCTGTATCCAGGTTCAGAGCTGTATCCAGGTTCAGAGCTGTATCCAGGTTCGGGGCTGTATCCAGGTTCAGAGCTGTATCCAGGTTCAGAGCTGTATCCCGGTTCAGAGCTGTATCCAGGTTCAGAGCTGTATCCAGGTTCAGAGCTGTATCCAGGTTCAGAGCTGTATCCAGGTTCGGAGCTGTATTCAGGTTCAGAGCTGTATCCAGGTTCGGAGCTGTATTCAGGTTCAGAGCTGTTATCAGGTTCAGAGCTGTATCCAGGTTCAGAGCTGTATCCCGGTTCAGAGCTGTATCCCGGTTCAGAGCTGTTTCCAGGTTCAGAGCTGTATCCAGGTTCGGAGCTGTATTCAGGTTCAGAGCTGTATCCAGGTTCGGAGCTGTATCCAGGTTCGGAGCTGTATTCAGGTTCAGAGCTGTATCCAGGTTCGGAGCTGTATTCAGGTTCAGAGCTGTTATCAGGTTCAGAGCTGTATCCAGGTTCAGAGCTGTATCCAGGTTCGGAGCTGTATCCAGGTTCAGAGCTGTATCCAGGTGCAGAGCTGTATCCGGGTCCAGAGCTGTATCCAGGTCCAGAGCTGTATCCAGGTTCAGAGCTGTATCCAGGTGCAGAGCTGTATCCAGGTTCGGAGCTGTATCCAGGTTCAGAGCTGTATCCAGGTGCAGAGCTGTATCCAGGTCCAGAGCTGTATCCAGGTCTAGAGCTGTATCCAGGTTCGGAGCTGTTAGGGTTATGGTGCTCGTGCTGTATGCTGGATCGGAGTTGATAAGGTTAGGGTGCTGGAGCTGTATCCAGTTTAGGAGGTGTTAGAGTGAGAGTACTCAAGCTGTATGCAGGTTCAGAGCTGCATGCAGGTTCAGAGCTGTATCCATGTTGGAACCCATCTGTGGATCGGTCCCATCGGCCGATGGGTCTGACCCGTTTGCGGATCTGCAGATGGGCGACCCATCTGTGGATCCGCAAACGGGTCAGACCCATCGCTGAGGGCCTCATAGAATCACATAGGGCCTCATAGAATCACATAATGCGTTATTGTGTTTCTATAATTGACAATGCCCCGATTATGAAGCCACACCTTCATCTTTAGCTTTGGGGTGATTAAGGCATGCCAGGAATTGCTATATAAACAATGGAGAGCTGAGTCTGCCAGTGCTACCAGCGAAGTAGACCAGCGTTTTTAAATGGAGCGACATTATCTTATTTTTATCTTATCGACAAACGGTTATCGACAAACCACATGTCACGGACTGCTTTATAAACATTTATGACATCAATTGCTTATTTTTAGGTTCAAATAAACATACTCATCCACCATTGATGCATACACATTCCTTCAAGGTGAACAACACATCCACAGATGGCGCAGACCCATCGGCCGATGGGTCTGCATTGTCATTTCTCGTGCATCCACAGATGGGTCGCCCATCTGGGGATCCGCAAACGGGTCAGACCCATCGGCCGATGGGACCGATCCACAGATGGGTTCCAACATCCAGGTTCAGAGCTGTATCCAGGTTCGGAGCTGTATCCAGGTTCGGAGCTGTATCCAGGTTCAGAGCTGTATCCAGGTTCAGAGCTGTATCCAGGTTCAGAGCTGCATTCAGGTTCAGAGATGTATCCAGGTTCAGAGCTGTATTCAGGGTCAGAGCTGTATTCAGGTTCAGAGCTATATCCAGGTTCAGAGCTGTATCCAGGTTCAGAGCTGTATCCAGGTTCAGAGCTGTATCCAGGTTCAGAGCTGTATCCAGGTTCAGAGCTGTATCCAGGTTCAGAGCTGTATCCAGGTTCAGAGCTGTATCCAGGTTCAGCGCTGTATCCAGGTTCAAAGCTGTATCCAGGTTCAGAGCTGTATCCAGGTTCAAAGCTGTATCCAGGTTCAGAGCTGTATCCAGGTTCAGAGCTGTATCCAGGTTCAAAGCTGTATCCAGGTTCGGAGCTGTATCCAGGTTCAGAGCTGTATCCAGGTTCAGAGCTGTATCCAGGTTCAGAGCTGTATCCAGGTTTAAAGCTGTATCCAGGTTCAGAGCTGTATCCAGGTTCAAAGCTGTATCCAGGTTCAGAGCTGTATCCAGGTTCAGAGCTGTATCCAGGTGCAAAGCTGTATCCAGGTTCAGAGCTGTATCCAGGTTCAGAGCTGTATCCAGGTTCAGAGCTGTATCCAGGTTCAGAGCTGTATCCAGGTTCAGAGCTGTATCCAGGTTCAAAGCTGTATCCAGGTTCAGAGCTGTATCCAGGTTCAAAGCTGTATCCAGGTTCGGAGCTGTATCCAGGTTCAGAGCTGTATCCAGGTTCGGAGCTGTATACAGGTTCAGAGCTGTATCCAGATTCAGAGCTGTATCCAGGTTCAGAGCTGTATCCAGGTTCAGAGCTGTATCCCGGTTCAGAGCTGTATCCAGGTTCAGAGCTGTATCCAGGTTCAGAGCTGTATCCAGGTTCAGAGCTGTATCCAGGTTCAGAGCTGTATCCAGGTTCGGAGCTGTATCCAGGTTCAGAGCTGTATCCAGGTTCAGAGCTGTATCCAGGTTCAGAGCTGTATCCATGTTCGGAGCTGCATCCAGGTTCAGAGCTGTATCCAGGTTCAGAGCTGTATCCAGGTTCAGAGCTGTATGCAGGTTCAGAGCTGTATCCAGGTTCAGAGCTGTATCCAGGTACAGAGCTGTATCCAGGTTCAGAGCTGTGTGCAGGTTCAGAGCTGTATCCAGGTTCAGAGCTGTATCCAGGTTCAGAGCTGTATCCAGGTTCAGATCTGTATCCAGGTTCGGAGCTGTATCCAGTTTCAGAGCTGTATGCAGGTTCAGACCAGTATCCAGGTTCAGAGCAGTATCCAGGTTCAGAGCTGTATCCAGGTTCAGAGCTGTATGCAGGTTCAGAGCAGTATCCAGGTTCAGAGCTGTATCCAGGTTCAGAGCTGTATCCAGGTTCAGAGCTGTATCCAGGTTCAGAGCTGTATCCAGGTTCAGAGCTGTATCCAGGTTCAGAGCTGTATCCAGGTTCAGAGCAGTATCCAGGTTCAGAGCTGTATCCAGGTTCAGAACTGTATGCAGGTTCAGAGCTGTATCCAGGTTCGGAGCTGTATCCAGGTTCGGAGCTGTGTCCAGGTTCGGAGCTGTATCCATGTTCAGAGCTGTATCCAGGTTCAGAGCTGAATGCAGGTTCAGAGCTGTATCCAGGTTCAGAGCTGAATCCAGGTTCGGAGCTGTATTCAGGTTCAGAGCTGTATTCAGGTTCAGAGCTGTATACAGGTTCAGAGCTGTATCCAGGTTCAGAGCTGTATCCAGGTTCAGAGCTGTATCCAGGTTCGGAGCTGTGTACAGGTTCGGAGCTGTATCCATGTTCAGAGCTGTATGCAGGTTCAGAGCTGTATCCAGGTTCAGAGCTGTATCCAGGTTCAGAGCTGTATCCAGGTTCAGAACTGTATCCAGGTTCAGAGCTGTATGCAGGTTCAGAGCTGTATGAAGGTTCAGAGCTGTATCCAGGTTCGGAGCTGTATCCAGGTTCAGAGCTGTATCCAGGTTCAGAGCTGTATCCAAGTTCAGAGCTGTATGCAGGTTCAGAGCTGTATCCAGGTTCGGAGCTGTATCCAGGTTCAGAGCTGTATCCAGGTTCAGAGCTGTATCCAGGTTCAGAGCTGTATGCAGGTTCAGAGCAGCATCCAGGTTCAGAGCTGCATCCAGGTTCAGAGCTGTATGCAGGTTCAGAGCTGTATCCAGGTTCAGAGCTGTATCCAGGTTCAGAGCTGTATCCAGGTTCAGAGCAGTATCGAGGTTCGGAGCTGTATCCAGGTTCGGAGCTGTATCCAGGTTCAGAGCTGCATCCAGGTTCAGAGCTGTATGCAGGTTCAGAGCTGTATCCAGGTTCGGAGCTGTATCCAGGTTCGGAGCTGTATCCAGGTTCGGAGCTGTATCCAGGTTCAGAGCTGCATCCAGGTTCAGAGCTGCATCCAGGTTCAGAGCTGTATGCAGGTTCAGAGCTGTATCCAGGTTCGGAGCTGTGTCCAGGTTCGGAGCTGTATCCATGTTCAGAGCTGTATCCAGGTTCAGAGCTGTATGCAGGTTCAGAGCTGTATCCATGTTCAGAGCTGTATGCAGGTTCAGAGCTGTATCCATGTTCAGAGCTGTATCCATGTTCAGAGCTGTATCCAGGTTCAGAGCTAAATCCAGGTTCAGAGCTGTATGCAGGTTGAGCTGTATCCAGGTCCAGAGCTGTATCCAGGTTCAGAGCTGTATCCAGGTTCAGAGCTGTATGCAGGTTCAGAGCTGTATGCAGGTTCAGAGCTGTATCCAGGTTCAGAGCTGAATCCAGGTTCTCGCGAGATCGAGATCGAATCGGAGATCTCGCGAGATCACGGCGAGGTCACGTCTTTTCGAAGCTGCTCCATGCGCTCACGCTTTCGAAGCTAAGTGATATTTCTCAATTGTGTTTTTGTCGAGACTGTATCTATCTTTCGGTGTATGTACCTATAGCGTATCTTTTGGAAAATTTTCGGTGCTAATTTTTCGTTCATGTATACACAATCGTCGGTTAATGGTATCGACTATTCTGCGGCCTCGTACTCGTACTCGTAGGCTTAGACTACCATACCGTCTCAGACCTTGTGGTTTGTTTTTCTCTCAGCGATTCGTCGAATGCGCTGAAATTATTTTCGTTCTCTGTTTCGTACCAGTCGTTCACCCCGTACCTCCTTGTTTAATATCTGTACTCACAAAAAAAAAAAAAAAAAACCCAAAAAAACATTTCCTTCCCAGGTCTTATTCGTTTATTTGTTGTTCTTTTTGTTCGTTCGTTCTTCGTTCGCGATCACGCGGTTAGAAATGTATAATCTCTCCCCTGAACAACTATTTTCTCTCATATATTATAACACCCTTTTCTTCTTTTCCTACAAAAGGATGCTTTCGTCTTGCTCACCAAATCTATTCATTCCAAAAAATATATATAATACCATCTCTTACAGTTCCTCCTTTCTACATTCCATAAACTATCCAGAACTCCATCCCTCCTCCAGTGTCCTCAAACGTATTTTTGACTCGAAGGTCTCAAACTCATTTTGCAAAAAATGTTAGTTTCCCATGAATCGTATACTTTTCAAAATCCAATCTCACCCCTCCCCTCCAAATCCTCCCCATCACCCATCCCTTTCAAATCTCCCCCCTTGCCCCTTCCCTCCCCTCCCTCCTAAACTCCCCCCACACCCCTCCCCTCCGAGACTCTCCCTCGCTCCTCCCCTCCTGGACTCCCCTCTCACCCCTCCTCCTCAAAGCATCCTCCCTGCTTCTTCCTTCTTCCAACTTTCACCTTCATCTCCCCAAACCTCCTGCCTTGCTCTTCCCCCTCCTCAAATAACACCTCACTGTGCCTCACCCAATCTCCATCAAACCTTTTGTCTGCCCCATTCTTCCCTTTCTCCAAGCTATTCTGAAATCTCTGACACACCTTCAACAGCTCTCCCTACCTCTTCCTCCTCTTCCACATCTTACCCTACCCCTCCCCCCCCCCTGTTCTGGACCCGATGCTCCCCCTTCCTCTTCATTAACGGTATGGACCTCAAACATCCGGGGCCTTCGCTCAAACTTGACTGACCTCTCCATACAGGTTGCTTCTGACAAACCAGATGTGATCTGCTTAACAGAAACTTTCTTCCTTCATGATGTCTCTGATGCCTTGGTATCTCTCCCAGGTTACTCCCTCCTCCAGGAAGATAGACCTGAGCCTCGTCCTGGAGGTGGGGTTGCTATCTTTATAAAAAACTCTCTTCCTCACTCGCCCTCCACTGCCCTCTCTCCACCTCACCCCCAGGAATACCTTTGGCTACGGCTTCCCCTTCGCTCCCACCTTTTGTTCATATGTGTGTTGTACCGTCCACCAATCAGCGATGACTCCATCTACATCTCACTGTCTGATAATATGGACCAACTTCTATCTGCCCATCCCAACTCTCTCTTCCTCATATGTGGTGATTTCAATTGTCACCATGCCAGTTGGCTGGGTGTGGGTACCTCTCTCACCAGCCATGGCTCTTCAGCAAAGGACTTCTGCGACTCACTGGGACTGACACAATCTGTCAATTTCCCGACCCGGTTCTCAGTCAACGGAGCATCTTCTCTTCTGGATTTGGTTATGACAAACTTCCCTGAAAATGTCTGCTGCTCTTCTTCTGCTCCAATCGGCTCATCTGATCATGTGCTTGTCAAAGTGGACATCTCTCTGACCATTCTCAGAGAGCCTCCTCAGCGTCGATGAGTCTGGCATTTCACTCAGGCCAACTGGCACGGTCTTCAAGCAGCCATCAATCATCTGGACTGGTCTCCCATCTCTACCGCCTCTGACATCAACTCATCCTGGGAATTCTTTCAAAGTAAATTGCTCTCTCTCATGCACAGATTTATACCATCTCGTCTTCAGTTGTCATACCCTTCCTCCCGTCCATGGTACACGGAATCTTGTGGTGAGGCTGTTGCCCTGAAACAACTTGCTTTCGTCTCCTGGAAAGCAAATCCAACGGAAGGAAATCTCATTTCCTTTCACAAAGCCCGAAACAAGTGTGTGTCCACCCTCAGGAGAGCCAGGAAACAATATCTCACCATTCTCAAGACCGAACTCTCTTATCTGTCTCCCTCTTCCAAATCCTGGTGGCGTCTGGTCAAATCTGTTTCTGGTGTTTGTTCCCCCTCCATCCCCTCCCTCACCTCAAACGGCTTAACGGCTGACTCCGCACGTGAAAAAGCTGAATGCCTCAACTCTGTGTTTGCCTCTAAATCTTGTGTCCCAAACCCATCCCTCTCTGTACCCACCATACCCAGTCGTACCCAGCTGCTCCTGGACTCTGTGTCCTTTCCTCCTGACAAGGTGGAAAAGTTTCTGTCAACCCTCGACTCTGATTCTGCAACTGGTCCAGACGGCATCAGCCCACGGGTCCTAAAATCATGTTCTTCTGCTCTTTCACTCCCTCTTTCTGTTCTCTTCACCCTCTCTTTTGCTCAAGGTCATCTGCCATCTGCTTGGAAATCAGCCAACATCACCGCTTTGCACAAAAAAGGTGCATAAACAGATCCCAGCAACTACAGACCAATCAGCCTTCTCCCAATTATCAGCAAAGTCATGGAATCCATCATTGCTTCAGATATTAAATCTTTCCTCTTCTCCAATGGCTTGATCTCTGATCATCAATTTGGTTTCAGACCTGGTCACTCTACTCTGGACATGCTGCTTCTGCTTTCTCAACAATGGATGGAGGTCCTCAATGCCAAACAGGAAATTAGAGCTGTCTCCCTTGACATTTCACGTGCCTTTGATACGGTCTGGCACCCTGCTCTGCTCTCCAAACTCTCCTCCTTTGGTATCCATGGAAATCTCCACGCATGGCTGGCGGACTTCCTCTCTGGTCGTAGTCAACGTGTAGCCCTGAATGGGTTTCTCTCATCTCCTCTTCCTGTTCAGGCTGGAGTTCCCCAAGGTAGTGTTCTGGGCCCTGTGCTTTTTCTGGTCTTCATCAATGATCTCTCTGACTCTCTTGAAAATCCTCTCTATCACTTTGCTGACGACTCTACTCTCTGTCGCTCCATTCCTCATCCCTCAGATCGGCAGTCTGCAGCCTCCTCACTCTCTGCAGACCTGGACAAAATCACAGACTGGTCAAACAAGTGGAACATGTCTTTCAATCCTGACAAATCTCACACTCTTACAATGTCTCTCCGAAAGGACCGACTGGACAACCCTCCCATCTACTTTCTCAACAATCCTCTCCAAGAAGTTCTGTCGCTCAAGCTTTTGGGTCTCACTATCTGCCATGATCTTTCTTGGGAAAACCACATTTCCAAGCTGGCCTCCAAAGCCAGTCGCCGACTGGGCATCCTCCGTCGTGCCAAGTCCTTCCTTGGCACACCTGAGCTCCTCACCACATACAAGGCTTTCATCCGCAGCTCAATGGAATACTGTTCCCCCCTCTGGGCTGGTGCTCCTGCCTCACACCTTGCTCGGCTTCACGCTGTTGAGGCCAAAGCTTTCAGAATCATTGGAATCTCCTGCGATGTAGTCAACGCCGAGGGCCTTTCACTCACTCACCGCAGGCAGGTTGGTGGTCTTTCTGTCTTCTACCGACTCCTCTCCGGCCTTGCTCCCCCAGCTCTCCCTGTGCTCTGTCCCCCCAATATTCCTTCAGGTCGCACAAGATCTGCCTGCAACCCTCTTATGGTTAAACTGCCAAAGTCTAGGCTCTCTGCTCACCTTCACTCTTTCATTCCCCTTTTCTCCCACCTCTGGAACAAACTCCCCCACTCCCTTCAATCCCACTCCTCCCTCCAGGTCTTTAAAACAGCTGTTCACCACCATCTCTTATCTTCCCCCATCGAAAACCTTGATCTTTTCTACCCCCGGTAATTCACCCCAGAGTCCTTGCAGTGTTCATATGTTTTAATCCTCTCCCACCTCCCCCCAAGTCCTCCCGATGTCCCTGCTCTCAAATGTTGTATTTGTGTCCTTCCCCTGCTTCCCCCTCTCTTTTGTGTCCTCCCCCCTCTCTCCCCATCTTGTCTGCCGCTCCCCTTGTTTTTTGTGTTTTGTGTGTCGGTTTGTCTTTTTGTGTGATTAATGTTTGCTCTTTCACGAACCTCGATCTTGTATACAAAAAAAAGAAAAAAAGAAAAAAAGAAAAAAAGAAGCTGTATGCAGGTTCAGCGCTGTATCCATGTTCAGAGCTGTATCCAGGTTCAGAGCTGTATGCAGGTTCAGAGCTGTATCCATGTTCAGAGCTGTATGCAGGTTCAGAGCTGTATCCATGTTCAGAGCTGTATGCAGGTTCAGAGCTGTATCCATGTTCAGAGCTGTATCCAGGTTCAGAGCTGTATGCAGGTTCAGAGCTGTATCCATGTTCAGAGCTGTATGCAGGTTCAGAGCTGTATCCATGTTCAGAGCTGTATGCAGGTTCAGAGCTGTATCCATGTTCAGAGCTGCATGCAGGTTCAGAGCTGTATCCATGTTCAGAGCTGTATCCAGGTTCAGAGCTGAATGCAGGTTCAGAGCTGTATCCAGGTTCAGAGCTGCATGCAGGTTCGGAGCTGTATTCAGGTTCAGAGCTGTATACAGGTTCAGAGCTGTATCCAGGTTCAGAGCTGTATCCAGGTTCGGAGCTGTATGCAGGTTCAGAGCTGTATCCATGTTCAGAGCTGTATGCAGGTTCAGAGCTGTATCCATGTTCAGAGCTGTATCCAGGTTCAGAGCTGTATGCAGGTTCAGAGCTGTATCCATGTTCAGAGCTGTATCCAGGTTCAGAGCTGTATCCAGGTTCAGAGCTGTATGCAGGTTCAGAGCTGTATCCATGTTCAGAGCTGTATGCAGGTTCAGAGCTGTATCCATGTTCAGAGCTGTATGCAGGTTCAGAGCTGTATCCATGTTCAGAGCTGTATCCAGGTTCAGAGCTGAATGCAGGTTCAGAGCTGTATCCAGGTTCAGAGCTGCATGCAGGTTCGGAGCTGTATCCAGGTTCGGAGCTGTATTCAGGTTCACAGCTGTATCCAGGTTCAGAGCTGTATCCAGGTTCAGAGCTGTATCCAGGTTCAGAGCTGTATCCAGGTTCAGAGCTGTATCCAGGTTCAGAGCTGTATCCAGGTTCAGAGCTGTATGCAGGTTCAGAGCTGTATCCAGGTTCAGAGCTGTATCCAGGTTCAGAGCTGTATCCAGGTTCAGAGCTGTATCCAGGTTCAGAGCTGCATGCAGGTTCGGAGCTGTATCCAGGTTCAGAGCTGTATCCAGGTTCAGAGCTGTATCCAGGTTCAGAGCTGTATCCAGGTTCAGAGCTGTATCCAGGTTCAGAGCTGTATCCAGGTTCAGAGCTGCATCCAGGTTCAGAGCTGTATCCAGGTTCAGAGCTGTATCCAGGTTCAGAGCTGTATCCAGGTTCAGAGCTGTATCCAGGTTCAGAGCTGTATGCAGGTTCGGATCTGTATCCAGGTTCGGAGCTGTATGCAGGTTCAGAGCAGTATCCAGGTTCAGAGCTGTATCCAGTTTCAAAGCTGTATCCAGGTTCAGAGCTGTATCCAGGTTCAAAGCTGTATCCAGGTTCAAAGCTGTATCCAGGTTCAAAGCTGTATCCAGGTTCGGAGCTGTATCCAGGTTCAGAGCTGTATCCAGGTTCAGAGCTGTATCCAGGTTCAGAGCTGTATCCAGGTTCAGAGCTGTATCCAGGTTCAGAGCTGTATCCAGGTTCGGAGCTGTATCCAGGTTCAGAGCTGTATCCAGGTTCAGAGCTGTATCCCGGTTCAGAGCTGTATCCAGGTTCAGAGCTGTATCCAGGTTCAGAGCTGTATCCAGGTTCAGAGCTGTATCCAGGTTCGGAGCTGTATTCAGGTTCAGAGCTGTATCCAGGTTCGGAGCTGTATTCAGGTTCAGAGCTGTTATCAGGTTCAGAGCTGTATCCAGGTTCAGAGCTGTATCCCGGTTCAGAGCTGTATCCCGGTTCAGAGCTGTTTCCAGGTTCAGAGCTGTATCCAGGTTCGGAGCTGTATTCAGGTTCAGAGCTATATCCAGGTTCGGAGCTGTATCCAGGTTCGGAGCTGTATTCAGGTTCAGAGCTGTATCCAGGTTCGGAGCTGTATTCAGGTTCAGAGCTGTTATCAGGTTCAGAGCTGTATCCAGGTTCAGAGCTGTATCCAGGTTCGGAGCTGTATCCAGGTTCAGAGCTGTATCCAGGTGCAGAGCTGTATCCAGGTCCAGAGCTGTATCCAGGTCCAGAGCTGTATCCAGGTTCAGAGCTGTATCCAGGTGCAGAGCTGTATCTAGGTTCGGAGCTGTATCCAGGTTCAGAGCTGTATCCAGGTGCAGAGCTGTATCCAGGTCCAGAGCTGTATCCAGGTCTAGAGCTGTATCCAGGTTCGGAGCTGTTAGGGTTATGGTGCTCGTGCTGTATGCTGGATCGGAGTTGATAAGGTTAGGGTGCTGGAGCTGTATCCAGTTTAGGAGGTGTTAGAGTGAGAGTACTCAAGCTGTATGCAGGTTCAGAGCTGCATGCAGGTTCAGAGCTGTATCCATGTTGGAACTGTAGGGGAATTTGTAGCTGAGACTCAAGACTCCAATGACCGGACACAGGTTTTACAAAAGGTCTGGTTTATTAACTGGTTATTCACTTCATTCCATTTACCAAATGATACCGCTTAATTCAATGGACCAGGTTAACTCTTTTCGCATGGTCCTTCTCGTTCGGCCGATGTTCCTCCGCCACTCCCGTCCGGCAGAGGTCCTGGTGACAAGTCCTCTCGACTCAATGTTTGCTCTCGTTTATATGGACAAACTGGACTTAATCCCCTGTCCGCTGAACGTTAATCCTTTCTCCGCTAATGCCCCGAGGTCATGCATGTACCAAGTCCTGGCATCAGCTCGCTCCCCTCCTGCTGTGAGTTCCGTTTACCAAACGATAGGGGGGTGTTCCAGCCAGGGGCTGTGACCAGGTGGACAAGAGATTATCATGTTCGGGCACATTCCTGACACTCATTTACGAACTCGTCTTTCACAGAGTTTGCAGGTAAAATGTATCTGCTTCGTTACCAGTGTTAATTAATAAGTTACCAGTGCCAATTAATAAGTTACACTGAGTTACACTTCCACAATTCCCTCATCTTTTTGTTTTTGTTTATATTAACCATTAATCTAAACATCAATATAAGTAAACAATCAATCACTACAAGTAAACATCATTACAAGTATAAGTAAATAATCAATCACTTTGGTAATCAAATTCTTTTGGGCATACACCTTATCTTGCAAGAATCACAAAACATTTCGTTGGTCATTGACTCCTTCCATATCGTTCAATCTATTGCATTTGCATCACAAATATATTTTCAAAACAACACTTCACCATCACCAAGATACAACAATTTCACTTCATTTTCAAGTTTTGTAAAGCATCTGCACCATCTGGCAAAAACGTTTGCCTCCACACAAATGTTGACTTTGTTTGAAAGGAAGGGCTGATCACTTGTGTTTGAATCCTGGTATGAAACATTTTCTCCTAATGTCTTCATAGCTCCTGCACTACTTCGTGTAGGATTTCGCTGTTGTGGTAACATTTCGGAGTCATAGACTGACCCTGCTCTCCTTGTAGCATTCTTGCCACTTTTTGCTGTAAACCATAGTAATTCCTGAACAAGGCCTTCACCCAGTTGTAGTCGACTTGCCTCCTCCCTCATTGTGAGTGGGCAGCAAGTATTGGTGTGACGTTGATTGGCCAGCAAGATGTGGAACAGGGATGCCGGATGCATCCACAATGATGTTGGGACCATGGTGTTCCGGTCATTCATGGTCCTTACCAGGAGCAACCAGCAGAATCGTGCACAGCTGTTGTGACAAGGGCACAGCCGTTTTTTTGCAGCTCCATGCTGGTTCCCCGGACGTTGGTGAAGTAATAACATATGTCCCCGCATTTCACAGAGGTTGCAGGTAAAATGTCGTTGTCCTGCAACTTCTGATGTGATGAATGTTCGAAGCCTTCGAACAAGAGTAAGTGATCGCCTTTCTTTCATATGTTGCAGTGTGATCCAGGCAAATGGTCACATAAATTTCCTTGGTGAAGGTAAGCATTCATCTCCAAGTTACACGGGAGAATGTCTTCATCATTCTTTGAGAAAGAGGGTGTATGCCATGATTAACTTCATTTTTAGCCACAAATTTTCTTTCTCGAACTTCTTCCCAATTCCGTTAGCACTCCCTTCAAAATGTGATCTCGTCTTATCCTTATGCTCAGTCACATCTGAATCTGCTTTCCGCACACACTGAATCAGATAGGGTACATCTTACCATGAAATCAGCATAATCATGTATATCTTCCGACAGTTTCACATTCAACAATTTGTTGTTTTTCCTTAACACAAAAGTTATATTCATTTATATGCGTCACACAAATAATATTCAATCAGGTATGTATTTTATTACTAAACTAAGAATAGCATCCACAATTGCTTTCAGGTTAATATAGTTCAAAAATTAACTCATGCAGGTATTTTAGCACTACTCTAAGAAAATAAATTGTATATGATTACAATCACAAACGGGAATACCTAATTCCCAACAACAATTTTTTCCAAACCAACAAATTAAGCATAATGTATTATTACCATAATTCCTCTCCACTTTTTCTTTTCCCTCTTTTTTTCCGAACAGTGTGTCACTCGTGGTGATATGAGTTCACTGATATTGTAATTGACACAACTCATAACATTGTCGTTATGCCATTATCTTAATTCTACTGTATTCACTATTCATTTGCAACATCACTTGATTCATTCTTTTAATCTCGGTATTATTCATATCATCATAACAATCTTTCTATTTTAGGTCCATATTTGTTTCTATTCTTATCAATCTCCTACGGTTTATCAATTTGTTCCAAAACACTGCAACCAAAGGTTTTAACCAAAGCTCTACCAAACTATTTCCAATTTGAACTCAAAATGCTAATTAAACAACAATTCAAAGAATTAACTTCAATGGGTCAACAAACTCATTTTATAAACAGATCTAATTTTCCCATCCAATAATTTTCCTTGCCAAATGTCATATTGCAACACTTTAATAAACCTTCGAAAAATGTCTCCCAAATCAATAAATTTCCTTTTTACTTCCCAAATACTCATCTGTAAATTACATATTCAATTACAGTTTCTCCCTATTTGTTCGGCCTAAATGGCCACCGAAGTGGCTGCCAACATGCAGTACCGTTTTTATCTACCAAGCAAGTATTCGTCCACATAAGATCTCTACCAAAATGTTGTTTGTAAAAACAAATCTGGGATTTCTGATTACATGGATGCACACTCTCAGGACATTTCAGGCTGCTTGTTAACAATCCACTACGATAAATTAATTCCTTTACCCACAATCAAATAATTAGTACAAATTGAGGATATTATCCCTATCACATTCATTTATAGATTCATTATGTTGGATCTAAATTTTCTCCCACTGCTGCAAGGAAGAACAATAGCTCTCATAAGTCTTTGTAATATCTCACTTCATTTACCCAGCATCGAAGAATTTATTTACTCTCCATTCCCATCTGTTAACCAGTGACTTTGTTTGAACTCCAAAACTTAATTTGATGAATCCCATGTGTACAGCTACCACTTATTGAAACCCATACTTTTGTAGAAAATATCCAAGTAAGTGTTTTTATTTTAAACCCCCTTAACTGTTGCTCATCCATTTCTATGCACCCAGTGAGTACTACTGACACCAGTATGCCAATATAGGTGTGCGAGTTTAACAAATATGTTGCAGGTACACGTGACATCGCATTCTGAGTATAAATAACGTAACAGCGCGTTCATGTCTGCCCCTTGGTTTAAGATTCACAATGCATTCCGTTTTAAAACTCACAATAGTTCAAATCAGCAAGATTTTCTTTACTATTTTCCCATATCATCTATGCCTAATACACATCCATACATACAGCACAATTTATATGCTGATAAAATTCAAGTTTATATATATATATATATATATATATATATATAAATCCGTGAGCAGAGTATTCTGGGAAGTCAGTGTAAGACCTCTCCCAAATTTGGCTAATTTTGTACTCCCTCATTTCTTTTTTATGAAGCTCATATCCATAAATAGCTGTTATTCTCATATAAATTCTATCAAAATGGAATCCCCAAATTACTCACAATTTTACTATTAATTAATGGCTGCTCATAACCCAGCACATCAAATCTTTATATTCCATCTCCCTTGACAAAAGAGATAATGTTCATAATCAAATTATATTTTTATTTTATTTTACGGATTCTCTGCATATTCAATCCCATCCACATAAAACTATCCATTTCCAGACAGGCACACTGTCGGTGTCAACAATCTTGTAAGATTGATACACAAAACAATAACAAACACTAACATTGACACACAAAAATACACACACACATGCATTATGCGTATTTGTTTGCGTTGGAACTATTATTTACAGATCAAGATGGGTGTCAATTTTATTTCAATTTCATAAAATTTGTCCTTCAATTTTAGAAATGCTAATACACAAATGGACCAAAAAGTTTATTCTTAGAAAACCCCTATGATGTCACATTGAAATTACCCTTTCAGTTCCCACAATAATTTATCCAAATTTGACTACACACCCATTTACATGTCAGTCGACCACTGACTTATCAATCATGCGGAACACTAGTCCGAAATTCCCACCTGATCATGATGTGACCCTTGTCACTTGGTTTCAAAAATTTGCAAAGCAATTGTTCCAACTTTGTAAATTTAAAATTGTGTGCCCAACATAAAATATCCAATTTCGGCATGTGATCAATTAATTACTAATTTGCTTACAAGCAAAAGAAAAAAATGAATAATTCTTGCTCCGAAAACTTTTCAGACCCAAGAATCATCAACAGTTATTCATGTTTGTCCAGTAATCTAATTTGTTGAGGCCAATCGTCATTTGGGATTTGTCGCAATGAAGGCCTAATCATTGTCTGAGGTATCGGTCAGCACTGGTACCCTTGATCTTGGTTTCTTTGTCCTTGGTTTCTTTGTCCTTGGTTTCCCTGTCGAAATTGTCTTCTGCTCAGATATGGGCATCTCCTTATCCAGTGTCCCATCTCTCCACAGTTGAAGCACCGGCTTCTGTCGTTACCTGGGCTGTGCACCTGTGCACTTGTATTGCTGGGCTGCATCTCTACATCCCTGAGTTGCCACTGCAATCTCTCGTTATCTCCTGAAACACGAAAAAAATTTCTGTACCGTCCTTTTTGGGGAGACAACTGGAAATCAGATGGGACAACTGTCACTTTCATTCCTAATTTCGAGGGCAGTTGTGCATTTGTCTCCTCCACTGTATCCTGTATCCTTTTTATTTTAAATTCTAGATCCGTTATCCGTTCTTGCTGTTCCCGTTGTCTGGATTCACCATCCCAAAGATGGAATGCAAGCCAGTCTACCATTAGATTCTGTCTCTTTCTGGCTTTCAATCTTTGTTCTAATCTTTCCAATCGACTTCGCTCAAATGTACCATCTCTTGGAAACTCCTCATCATGTCCCTTTGTCCACAAATACCAATTCTCGACCTGCCTTATAGCTTCGGCACCATAACGGTCGTACATATGATGTGTACAAGTACCTTTTTGTGGAATCTCTGGTTGTCCTTGTGTATTCTTGCAGGCTCCATTTCCCATTCTGCCTTTTATCAAAGTAGCGTTGGATGTGTTGTAGTTTGTTCCTCTAAAGCTTCACTCGTACCTCCAGGAAGGGTCTCTCCACCTGTTCACGCGGTGATTTCCAGAGAATCTCCCTCAGCTGTGGCTTTTGCACAATCCAATCTCACAGATCAGTATTTGCAGATGAGCCGGAGGGTCAGTATGAAATGGGTGAATACTCAGGTGTCCGCTCTGTTTGACGGGGAAATCACACAATGGTAACCGCACATATATATCTGTATATAAACTCACCACCTTGCTCAATTTTCCCAGGTTGTCTCCACATTGATAATATCTCGCAAAGATATCAAAGCTTCTTTCTTGAGACCGCATTTTCATTAATCAAACAATCAATATATTCAATTCAATTTATTCAGTTCAATTTATTCAGTTAAATTTATTCAATTAAATTCAATCAATTAGATTCAATCAATTAACAATTCAATCAATTATTCAATTTCAATTAATTCATCAATATTCATCAATAAATCAAATTAATCATTTTTGGATGACTCCTTGCATAAGCCCTTTCCCCAATGATGTCAGGACAGGTCCATCCATTGACTGAGATCGAATCTCATCGGTCGTCACCTCTGGTTCGTACCTCATGTTAATTGATGAATCACCGTCCTGTCCTAGGGTCATATCTGACATATTTCCCCATTTTGCCTGGTCTCCACAAATTTTCTTTGCAACCACTAAAGGCAACTCATCCTTCATTCGTGAGACAGCCAAAATGGATGGCAGATATTAAAGTTCTTTGGGAAAAATATCTCATCATTTTTCTTTTAATAGTACCCAAATCTCTTGAAACATAAATTTCGTAAAACTCCTGAAATAAGACTGTAAAATTCCTTCAATCATGCTAAATTTTGAAACTCCATCGCTTGTAACACCCAATTTATCCCATAGGGCTTGAAAGTTCTTTCCCAAGTTCATGCAGCATTCTGCATTTGAACCCTATGATATCATTCATAATAATCATCATGATTTTATAGTCATGGTCCTATCATAATCATCTATTTAAAACGAACATTTCCTTTATCACCACAGCTATGTGGTATAATCAACAATAGAATAAAACTGTACATAGCAACAGGCTACCTCATGGCCACTTAGTATACCTATTGACAATAAGTCATAACAATATCGAATAATCATTGAACAATTCAAAAATCGCTTCCACTGCTCCAGCCGCAGCATTCGTTATTTTGTTTGCTCATTCACTATTCCTGATTCGTCATCAAGGATCTCCATCATCACACAGCGTACTTAATTCCGCATTTTAATGAGAATTCAACAGGAATTTACGACTCAAAGGAAAAAGAACGAGCAGACCTTTTGCAGGATGATCGTTACAAAAATCATTACATATATTAAAGTATTTATAATGTCGACAAATCATATCTTAATTCTTACAAAATTTGGTTCTTTGAATAAATCACAGCACCGGGAGAACCAGCTCCAAAAAATGGATCTTTGTGTTTATTCAGCACCCTAGTAATTGGTTCTTTGTGTACTAATTACACAGCACCCAGGCCCCGCTCATATGGATCTTTGTGCAGCGCTGCACAGCACCTGAGCAAAAGGGGTTTCATCTACATTTTCCTTATCCGGTGTACCATCCGTGATATTTGTTTGCTCATTCACTATTCCTGATTCGTCATCAAGGATCTCCATCATCACACAGCGTACTTAATTCCGCATTTTAATGAGAATTCAACAGGAATTTACGACTCAAAGGAAAAGAACGAGCAGACCTTTTGCAGGACGATAACTGGAATTAGTCGTGAAAATATATCCAAAATACACAAAAATACACACCCACACAAATAAACAACATTTATTCCGTTTAACAGAACAAACATTTCCTCTATCATGACATGCATGTCTTCAAAATTATATGACCAAGAGAAAAAGTAAAATTAATTAAAAACTGCGGGCAGTGATGATCCGGGGACCATACCGCTCCATCCTGATTGGACGAGTGCGTGCTAGAGTCGTTAACAACGACAGTCCAGATCCGATTGTTCAAAATTTCAACTCAATCGATCGAAAAATGAACGCAGGGATGCATTTTAAAGGTGCAGTGGCACTAACTGAGTTGCCACAAATATGGCCACGAAATTGCCAATATGGCCAATATGACAGCCACAAAATATTTTCCTTAATCAATTGGCTCATAGCATAACCAATCTGCAAGTATTTCATCCGAAGATGTATCTCTGAGGACTTTTAATTAAATAAGTCATTTATAAATCAACATGTTAATTTATGAAATGATTAATCAATAAATCAAAATTTTCCTTGACAGCCACATCACTTGGTCAGTGTCATGTCCAAATATCAGCTTCCTTACTCAAAAGGTGCCTGAGTTAATGTAATGTAATTACTGTAATAAGATTACTGCAATTACTGTAATGATTACTGTAATTACTGTAATTACCGGAACTGTAATTACTGTAATTACCTCAGGTAATTACTGTAATGTAATTACTGTAATTTAATAAGAAATGTAATTAATTAAATAAGTACTTCATTAATCGCTCATAATTAAATAACTCGTGAATTCTTATCCGATTTACTTAACATTTGAGTGTCCCCAAAACGTTGGAGCAAAACGTTGCAACAACGAAAGTAAAACGTTGTAGCGACGTTGTGGAAACGTTAGCAAAACTCAACATTTGAATGTTCCCAAAACGTTGGAGCAAAACGTTGCAACAACGAAAGTGAAACGTTGTAGCGACGTTGTGGAAACGTCAGCAAAACCCAACATTTAAATGTTCACAAAACGTTGGAGCAAAACGTTGCAACAACGAAAGTGAAACGTTGTAGCGACGTTGTGGAAACGTCAGCAAAACCCAACATTTAAATGTTCACAAAACGTTGGAGCAAAACGTTGCAACAACGAAAGTGAAACGTTGTGGCGACATTGTGGAAACGTCAGCAAAACCCAACATTTAAATGTTCACAAAACGTTGGAGCAAAACGTTGCAACAACGAAAGTGAAACGTTGTGGCGACGTTGTGGAAACGTCAGCAAAACCCAACATTTAAATGTTCACAAAACGTTGGAGCAAAACGTTGCAACAACGAAAGTGAAACGTTGTGGCGACGTTGTGGAAACGTCAGCAAAACCCAACATTTAAATGTTCACAAAACGTTGGAGCAAAACGTTGCAACAACGAAAGTGAAACGTTGTGGCGACGTTGTGGAAACGTCAGCAAAACCCAACATTTAAATGTTCACAAAACATTGCAACAACAAATGATCACAAGTAATTATCACATTGCAATGACCTCTAAACATTCCTAAACCAATATCCCATTAAAATCCCATTAAAATCCCATTAAATCCCATATCTTGTCACCCTTTGCATTGTTGAAAGCAATTAATTCCATAACTCAATATTACCTCAATTTATATATACTAGGGCGTGCCCGCACGTACGTGCTTGCCCGTACGTGCTTGCAAAAAACATGCGTGCGAACAACAACAACAAAAAACTTTGAAACCACGTGGCAGTAACGACCACAGAACCCCCCCCCTCTATTTACATGAAATGGTTTGGTCCATTCGCAAAGCCAAAGCGAACGACCACAGAACCCCCCCCTCTATTTACATGAAATGGTTTGGTCCATTCGCAAAGCCAAAGCGAACGACCACAGAACCCCCCCCCCCCCCTCTATTTACATGAAATGGTTTGGTCCATTCGCAAAGCCAAAGCGAACGGCTTGCGAGTATGGTGACCATACCTTGGGACCCACTTGTCCGATTAATTTCAAACCTTGAAAAGGCACATCCTCGGGTCCCCAGCAATATACCTGGCAAGTTTCAAGTATATCGGACCGGTAGTTTGTCGAGAAACAGCGGTCGCATACAGACAGACCGACACACACACAACTAGAACGACGCTCAGTAGAGAGCATATCTCCGCCTTGGTGAACAGTTTATGTTTTGTATCCCACTGATAGGCGGGATCTGGATTCGGACCTGAACCAAAATTGAATCGGCGTGTTTTTGTCACCTCCCCAACTCATCCACCAGGTTCATTCACTCATCCATAACTTTTTTTAATATATGAATAATATTAAAATAATAACATTAATAAGTATATTATGTTAAATATAATGTATATCGCTTTTCACCCGATCTCTTGATGGTGAAGAATCACTTTAAACAATTCTCGTAGCCGGATTCGCACCTGGGTCTTCACCAAAATCCAATCATTTCGTCCGTGTCACCCATGCTATCTATCTGGCAAATTTCGTCAAAAAAAAACAACAGCACTGGTTTTGTTTCCTGGAAGCTTCCTGCAAAACGCTTTGCTTCTCGCAAAACGTCCGCCAATGGGAAGTAAAGGGAGGGAGAAGGAGCGGGAGCAAGAGACAGGGTGCCGGAATGGACATGAGGGACAATGAGGGACAGTGAGGGAGTGTTGGTATGCAATTTTTATCCAATCGCCATCTTTCACAATAATTCTGGACCGGCATGAGGTGGGATTGTCTGTCATGAATTTATTTGTTGATCGAACGAGTTTTAGACATGGCGGGAAAACTGAAAAAAAATTATTTATTTAAAACGGGTGTACACGATTGTACACGTGTACGGACCTTACCGAACCTTACCGAACCAGCAAACAAATCGTCTCATGGTGCACTTCATGAGCCGATTTGCCTGCAGACCAGAGTAAGGCTTTTAATACCCAGCGTATAATAAATCATCACTTGCAAGCACACGAATAAATACAATCATTTAAAACGTTTCATCCTTGTATTACCTATTAGTCTAGTAGGAAGACTAGGTCCCCCTGCACCCCCCGGAGATATACTTCTAATCAGTGTTTCTAGATTGGAAAAAATGTGTAGAAAATGACTAGCTATGGCCCCAAGCTGAAAAAATGTCCCACATACCATTTTTATGCAAATTACTGCTGCCATTATCAAAAAAACGATTTTTGACATATCTCAGCCAATATTGCAGATAATTGAAAAATGAAGGTGTCTAGACCCATGTTTTGAAGGGCATAGATCATGATAGAACTATTCATAACATGATTACATGTGTCTATGGTATACTAGTATGCATATTAATGCTGTAATTACAAAATAATCAGTTTTACAAATGATAAGGATACGTTAATACTGCAGATAACTTAACATGGTACATAAGGGGTCTAAACCCAGGTATTTTCAAGGTTAAATGTCAACAAGATGCTCCTGAGTCTTGCATAGGGGCGGGACATTGGCAGTAACATTGGTACCACTCAACTTTTCTTCCCACCATTGACTTTGTATTGCGAGAGATTTTCACTTGCTTATTTAAAGGTTTCTCACCCAGCCCACGTAAAATCTACCAACTCCTGCTGTTAACTCCCAAACATATTTTTTTATGTTATCCAATCACAGTGCAGAAATGACAGACTAGAGATCCAAATTAGTGCTGCTATAGCTGCCATTTTACATTTCCATCCATGTAACATGCGCGCTCGCGCGCTCGTATCAATTGGTAATGTCGCGCGCTCGTATCAATTGGTAACGTTGATGTTATTGAATACCTCAGTTGAAAGTTCAGTCTTCCATTCCATCTGTGTGTTGTTCTTGGTATTCATCCTCCAATCTAGCCAGGTAAGATGCTAACTATAATGTTACTCACACTCTTGACTTCAGTTTCTGCATGAAATCATAAACAGGCAGAATAACAGCTGAGCCAGCTAGCACCATGTTAGCTAACGTTAAAGCTAGCCTCATCTATGTACAGTATGTTCCTAATGTCGGTGTAACTTAAACTTTTGTTAATGCCAAACATGAGACATATCTGTTGACTTCTGTATATGAATTGAACCAGAAAGAGGCACGACAGCTGAGCTAGCTACAGTAACTTAGCACAATGTTTCATTGGCCTAGATAGCTAACGTTAGTGTGGAAGAATTTAGATGTTTTAGCTATTAGCACTTTTGATGCCACTAAACATGGTTTAGTCAGCTAAAAAGTACCCTAGTGTAGAACATGACTCAGAACCTCTGTTACCTCACTGAAAACTCAGAGCCTCCTTTCACAGGCACTTTTAACATCATTCGTGATTTCTTATTTGTCATTTAACAGTGATGGTAGACATCGACAGCAAGCATGCCCAAAAGAAAACGGAGTGTAGAACCTGCAGCCCAAAGCTCTCCTCCTACATGCATCCTTCATGTACCATCCATGTCTGATCATGGGGATTTCACGCCCCTCCGTAAAATTAAAGGATCTGCTTCAGAAAAACTGCAACTGCTTCAAAAGATCCGGGATAGACGTCTCAACCAACCGCATGACTCCCCATGTCGTATGCAATCAGTATGTGATCAGATCCCGGCAACTCTTCCTGATGACCTAGAAAGAGTAGGATATCACAGCAAGTGTTATAAGCACTTTGTCCGCCACTTTCATCGTCTGGGAGATGATACAGAACCAGGGCCATCAACCTCATCATGGCATCACTCTCCTCGTAAACCAGGAGGTTCTGCTGAACCCATCTTCCCGCCAGAGTGTATATTTTGTGAGAAAGTTGAGACCAAAGATGCTCATCGCAATACTGAGAGGCCTACAACCTTCCCATCCTTTAAAAACAAAGAAAATGCATGGGAGCAAATCGAAACACGGGCTGAGAAAATGGGTCTCTATCGACTCCATCGAAAGGTGAAAAACAAAGACCTCTTTGCATGTGAGGCCAAACACCATCCGTCATGTTTTAAAGCTTTCCGCACAGCATTCTACAACTATGAGCGTGCGATTCACAGAGCCGAAGCACCAAAGGAGCAGGCTTGCATGTCAGCCGCCCATGAAAAGGCATTCAACTCAGTACTGGAACACATTCAAACCCAGGTCATCCAGCAGAATAAAGTTCTACAGCTTTCTTCCTTGCGCTTGCTCTATGTCGAGGAACTGAAACTGAATGGATATGAGAACTCAAATTATCGGTCAGAGAAACTACTGAAACGCCTACAGAATGACCCAATCAAGGAGCATATCCACTTCACGAAGGTTGATCATGACAAATGTGATGTCATTTCTTTCTGGCTTGTGCACAGCTCAAACATAACAGTTTCCAATGCTCTCGCACGAGCATTCACACTCGGAAGCACAAACAAGAACCAAAATGTTGCCCTCCAACTTCGCCAGGGTATTCTACAGGCTTTCAGAGAGTGTAAAGACCAACCATGGCCACCAACAGCTGAAGACATGGAGCTCAATCCTGAAGACATCCTACCTCCAGACCTTGTCCGCTTTCTCAGCGTGCTAATGACTGGCAAGGAGGGCATCGAGACAGAAAAGGTGAAGCGTCTGGTCTTCTCCATTGGACAAGATCTGTGCCGTGCAGTGTCAGATGGAAAATGGAAGTTACCAAAGCACATTCTCCTCTGTGTGACTGTAAGGCACCTGTTCCGAAGCAAACAGCTCACCACAATACTACACAGGCTTGGACACTCTGAGAGCTACGATTTCGCCTTGGAGTTGGAAACTGCTCTCGCCAAGGTCCTGGATGAAGTCTCAACTTATCGTACACCACAAATTGTGACAGGAGAGGGCAACCTTGTATTCCACTGTGAGTGGGACAACTTGAATAAAACCACTACCAGTGTGCACGGCAGCAACATTGTAAACAGTGCTGGAGGAATCATGGTGCAGGAGGTCAAGCCCGGGTTCGAGAGCAGCAAGGACCGAATGCTACCTACCATCAATAGGTCACAACAGCGTAGCCTGAAGGTCGACACACCAAAAACTCTCCCACCCTTGCACTTTACTCGCGTTGGCCCGAAGTTCCCTGAAGGCTCATCATTCACACCGCCAGCAGAGAATGACACAGTCTATGCCACTACGATGCAAGAGTACTACATCTGGCTCTTCATCAGATACATCGGAAGCTGTGGCCTGCAGCCTGTGCCTGGGCTAGGGGGTTTCACCTCTGCAACTGGTTCTCCCCCACCCAGCAAATCAACAGTCGACTACTGCACGCCTATCCACCAACCGATCACAGACAACGCAGTTGTTCGTGAGCTACTGAAGCGTTCCGAGGCAGCAACTGCTGAGGTGGGTCAGAGATGGGTCCTGAATACATTTGATCTGGGTGTCTGCATGAAAGCCCTTCCCATCATCTGGCGCTGGCCAAATGAATTTGCTAGTCATGTAGTAACGATTGGACCCTTCCACACATCCATGAACTACATCGGGATGCTCACTGGACACAAGATGCGTGGTTCTGGATATGCAGAGATTCTCTTTGAGGCACAACTAGTAACAAGTGGATCTCTCAAAGGTGTTCTCAGTGGAAAGGCCTACGCAAAGTCCCTCTTTTGCCTCAAAACAGTGTGTGAGGCAATGGAGAGGCTGTTGATGGAGAGATTCACTGAGGAGGAGAACATCATGATCTCTGACCCTGCTGTGTTTCTCAGAATGACCCAGTCTTGCAACCGAGAGCACCTCGATGAAGCCCTCAAAGACCCCTCAACTCTACTCCTCATCAAAAAGTACCATGCCTTTGAGGAAAAGGTGCGCAAGGGCCACCTGGGGAAGACAGCTGCCTTCTGGATGTCGTTCATTACCCACTGCCATCTTGTCTTCATGCTCCTCCACTCTGTGAAGACCAACAACCTCCAGCTGTTTCACAAGTGTAACGGAGAGATGGCAGATATCTTCTTCGCCTTTGACGGACACAACTACTCCAGGTTTGTGTAGCATACATGGTAAAATGTATAACCATCACTGAGTAGATTTTAATTGATACTTGGGTTCATGTATTATGAGAGGAGCTATTCCAATAAATGTCTACAGTATTTCCCTCTCTGTACTTTACAGATATCTGACTTGGCTGGAAGTCCACCTGACAAATCTGGAAAGCATATTTAGAAAAATAAAACTTTGTGTTAACGTCTGTGTAGACGGACCTTAATATGAGTCTATTATTTCGTAAAACTGTGATTATTTTGTAAATAAAGCACTAATTAGCATACTAGTATACCATAGACACATGTAATCATGTTATGAATAGTTCTATCATGATCTATGCCCTTCAAAACATGGGTCTAGACACCTTCATTTTTCAATTATCTGCAATATTGGCTGAGATATGTCAAAAATCGTTTTTTTGATAATGGCAGCAGTAATTTGCATAAAAATGGTATGTGGGACATTTTTTCAGCTTGGGGCCATAGCTAGTCATTTTCTACACATTTTTTCCAATCTAGAAACACTGATTAGAAGTATATCTCCGGGGGGTGCAGGGGGACCTAGTCTTCCTACTAGACTATACCCCATTCCTTTGTGGGTTTCGGGAAGTGTTTTAGGCTCCCATAAAATAATATTGTTACGGATCCGGGGGACGGCACTCCCGTTAACAAGGGGGGGGGGTTAATCCCCTTGTCTTGTGAAGCTGGCCTTCCGACCGGTCCTGGAACTACCCCGCTCCTTTGTGGGATGGGATTGGCCAAGGTGATTGGTCAAGGGATTCCCGGACACCTCCGCCAATCCCTCCACAAAGCAGGTGGATGGCCCCGCTCGAATCCTGGACAAGGTGGAGTTTGCCGAGCGGTTTAGCAATCCGGCATCCGAGCCGTTAGCAATGGACTAAACCCGATTGTAAGCGGTTCGGCCGAATTCGCACCACAGGTACTCAATGGGGAAATCACTAAAGCGATCGGACGAGAAAGAAACCAGAGAATGAGAAGGAACAGGGATTTATTAATTATTTACACAAAAAACCAAAACCAAAGAAGAAGGGAACGAAAGTAATTCACAGAAGAAGAAGGAGAAGAAGACACAGCGCAAATCCTTAAAACAGTCTTACTTAAACCCACAGGACAACACAGACTCACACAAATAGGGAATTGCAGGCAGGAATGGCTGGAGGGATGAGAATGGCAGACGGTCCACAGAGCTGGTGGCAGGGAGGTCCGGGGATCGCGGCACGACATCGAGGTCCCGCTTGAGCGTCCACGCTCCGGTTCAGTGGCAAAAACCCGGTCATCAGTGCTGGTTGGTATCGCCCACGAGCGTGCCGACTCTCACTCGCCGCAGGATGTTCGCGCCAAGAAATGAATGGTCGATCCTCTCTCCCTCCTCTCTCAACTTCTCTGGTCGTGCTCCCTCACTCATCTGCCTCTTACCGACTCTCTTGAACCTCCTCACACGTCTCTGGTGGAGGCCTCACGCCAAGGGTTTTATAACCACGCCCTTGGAACCCTCTCGAACTCACCAGACGTTTGTTGCCACGCCCTATCAAGCCATGCCCACCGAGCCCTGGTTGGTTGTTAAGGGCTCTCTGACTCCACCTTTGATGACGAGGTGATGCCACACCCGTGCTCTGGCGGCTCCTCCCTCCTTCTTGGCCTCATGCGTAATGGAGTTTGGCGCCAGGCAGCGAACGCTGCTGGGCGAGCAGAGGCGGTGCGATGCTCACGAAAACAGCCCAACTGTTACTGGCACTTTGAGGAGATGATTGGGGAACTGAAAAGGACCTATCTTATTTGATTGATGCAACGTAGAGTCAACTATTGGAAACACAGCCTTACCTGGAACACATAATAATGACATAACTATAGAGAGGTCCTAAAGTGTCCTACGTGCTGTACATGGACTAACTAAGGTGCAATCTTTAATTAACAGCAAATTAAGGGGACATGTACACAGGGGTCATTTATAAGGGAATTTACTACTAAATTTATATGTGAAGGTTCTAAAAACCGTAACACAGCACCGTCATTCCTCACAGCACGTGTCGGGCCGAAAAAAAACTATAACTTAATGTGACACTCAGGTGTAATCCCCTCTACTATTAACTTCTCCCCTGAGTGCGACATTTTAAAAAGAGTTAACTATGTCCCGCCTGCTACGTTGCACCCTACCTAACAGATTCGCACCCACAGAATAACCGAATTGCGGAATTAATTCGCAAACTATACATGTACGGTGGGGAGCATTATTTACACAGCACTATTTGTATTTACATGCAAACCCAGGACCTGTCATTTGTTTTGGGAAACAAAAAGAACCCTGTGGGAGGGAGGAAAAAACATGCACTGCACCGATACACCACCTCTACATGCCCGGGGATGCAGAATTGATATTGCAATGCATCCCCGAGCATGCAACCACCAAAGCACCAATTATCACCATCAAGCACCATCAAGCACCATCCAGTGCTACATTGCACACACAATAAAAACAACTGATGGTCTTCTGCTTCTTGCTGCTCCCTCTGCTGGCTGACGTCTCTTCCTGGTGTTGTCCTTTCTTCTGGCTTGCTGCCTATTTGCAATATAATCAAAAGGCACAAAACGCATCCAATTTCTTTTTATTTATGGCCAACAGGGCCCAACTAAGGGTGGTCCACCTGCATGGAAAAGGGGGCCACCTCACCGTGGTCTGCAAGCAAACCTTCCTGGGCCATCATGGCCGGTCCCTTCAGAGGGCCAGCCCCCAACACGTGGGGTCCATCGGTGGTGCTCGGCCACAGAACCGTGGTCCATAAGTGCGGTGCTTGGCCGCAAGACGTGCGGTCCATAAGGTGGTGCATCGATCCAGGCAGCTGGCAGCGGCGGCTCGGGCACACAGATGCGGCTCCTGCATGTTTTCCCTCAGTGCCCAGAGAGCACGGTCCATGGGTGGGGAGGAAGACAAAGCAGAGTCAGCGACGGGTAAGGGCGCAAGGGTACACATCAACACAAGGCAATGCAGAGGTGAGGTGCGCCTGGAGAGCGAGCGGAGAAAGCTCGTCCCTAATGTAGGTCACCCCCACCCCCCTGTCACCTACTCTACCCTCGCCCCTTACCCCGTATTTACACAACAATTTACAAATTCGTCACTACATCTCATCCTCCCCATATCTCCCATAATCCAAATTCATTACCAATCCCAATTTCTAACCAAATTTGCCTTCACCCAATTCATCATCAATCCTTAAGAGGGAAGAGATGGAACAACAACACAATGTCACACCCACGTCGTGATGCGTCTCACATTCCCAAAAACATTTGCACAAAAAAACAAAACAACCATGGTGTGGTGTGGAGTCCTGCCGTCTCCTCAGGTGAGTGGATGTAGATGGTGCGAGGAGATTTCAATCCTAACTATCCTCTAAAGGACTTTAACACACTTTTACACTACCCAGGGTCTTTCCCTGCCAAACCATTGGCCGTCTTACACTATGCGGTTCTAAAAACCGAACTCCCATTGACCAAACTGTGGTGCTCATCAATTTGGGGTCTCACTCCCCCGATTCAACTCCCTGTGCCTTTTCACAATTTCAGGACTGGGTCGTGTGGCTCCCCTAGCAGGTCTACTCACCTGCACACCTCCGCCACTGCAGTTGCCTCCGAGCTTACCTGCTCCTTACCCTAACGTATCTAACTTGGGGAAGGCCCTCTGGCGCTCTCCCCACTCGGTGCCCTCTCTGGCACTGGGCTACCCGGGTCCGTCCTCCGGATGCTCGGGCCCCATTCACAACTCTACCGGCTCCCAGAGCCCACCTGCGGCCTCACCTGGCCGACATCCTCACAGTGGCGGAGTGCCCATCTAACCATACACACTAACAGGCCACACGCCCAGCCATTTCCACGTCACTAATGCACCCATCCAAACACCATTCTACCACAAGCACCACAGATGCCAATATCCACCACAATTTACCTATACCCTCTACCTAACTCTTAAACTACCCTCCCCGGGTATTCGTGATAGGGGTCCATCTTCCCCATCCACTCCCTTCGCACCAACCACTCCACTCCACGTTTTCCACCATACTCACTCCACACCATCCATTCCATACTCCACGTATCCCAGACCATTCATTTTATCCAACCATTCTCCATACACCTGTTCAATTGCACACCTGCTGCATCACACCTGGTGCTCTCTGCACCCTCCTTCTACCATGAACATTCGCTCACCCTCACAATACCCTGCTCAATACTCTTTCTACACACACACAGCATGATCTGATCCAACTACTCCCTTCTGAAACTTCAGAAACTCCGTCTTCCCTTATACTATTGCTCTCCCTCGTTATTATAATCCACTAATTTGCTACATCCCCTCTACAGGTACAATGTCGCTACTTAACCCTACAGTTACCTATGGTCATCTCTAGGTCCCTATACAATTATCCAAACCCTCCCTCGGCGAGCTTACACTGCCAAACCCCATAAACTATAGCTCATGTGCCCGGGGATGTGAGGGATGGCAGAGTTGCCATTCCTCCACATCGGGCATCTCCCTTATCACCCCCCAGTCCTCTGACACTACGAGCCCCCTTCGCAAGAGGTACTGGGTCCTGCCTCGGCATCTAAAGCCGAGCCAATCCACGAGGGCGCCTGCTCGCCGGCGTAAGATCTTATCCGGTCGGCATGGACGATCCGAGGGAGGGCTCGTGGCCCCATTTTGATCTTTATGACCACGTCACAGACTTGCGACAGGACGACTCCTGGGCCTTGCCAGGGGGAGGTGAGTTTTGGGCACCTACCCTTCTGCCTCCGGGGATTAAAGAACCAAATCTTCATCCCCGGAGCGTACTGGCTCCCCTGGCTCCGGTGGTCATACCTGTGCTTCATCGTGGCCCCGGCCAGATGGAGCTGGCGGCGGGCGAAGGCATGGACCCGCTCCATGCCTTCCTCCAGGTGACGTGCGTAACCCTCCCTCGGCGGGATATCAGTGGTGTCTGGCACGGGACCGCATAGCAAGTCGGCGGGAGCACGCAACTCCCGCCCATACATAAGCAACGCTGGACTGCATGCGGTGGCCCCATGCTGGCTAGTTTGGTAGGCCATCAACAAGTATGGGAGATGTTCGTCCCAGTCATCCTGACGGGTGGTGGTGAACAATGCCAGTTGTTGGATCAATGTTCTGTTGAATCTCTCCACCATCCCGTCAGACTGTGGCCGCAAGGGCGTTGTTCGTGTTTTCCGAATTGACAGGAGTCTGCACACATATTTTAGCAATTGGCTTTCAAAATTTCGTCCCTGATTGGTGTGCAGCTCCTGTGGAATCCCATGCCGACATGCAAATCCTTCCACGAAGGCCTGCGCTACCACCCCGGCTTCTTGGTTGGGGAAGGCGTAGGCCTCCGGCCACTTGGTGAAATAATCCATTACAACGAGGATGTATTTGTTACCTTGGCGGGTGCGGGGTAGCGGTCCTAGAATATCCATAGCCACCCGCTCAATGGGGCCCCCCACCTGGTGTAATTGAAGGGGGGCCCTCATCCTCCGTGCTGGTCCCTTTTTGGCAGAACAGGCGTCGCATCTCCCGACACCAGTCCTGTATGTTGCACCCCATATTCACCCAATAGAACCTCCAGCGGACCCGAGATGTTGTCTTTGTCCTGCCCAGATGGCCGCCGGAGCGGGTACCATGTACCCGTTGTAATATGACGTTCTTAGATTTGTCAGGGACTATCAGCAGCCAGGAAGTTCTCTCAGAGGGAACCTCCACCCACTTGCGATATAAGATGTTGCTTTTCAATTCTAGGGTCTGCCACTGAGCCCAATACGCCTTTGTTTGCGCCCCGAGGGGGGTGACCTCTTCCCCAATTTGACCCATTTGTACACCGGTCCCAGGACGGGATCCTCCTGCTGGGCCGTGCTCCACGCCAAAGTTCCAAATTCTTCATCTGCGGCTAGTGGCAAAATTGGCCCTCTCACCCGGGTTGCACGGACGACGAGGATCGGGGCAGAATCGCCCAATTGCTCCCTCTCCTCGTGTCTCGCACACAATTTACAGTTTCCCCCCAGACAAGGACGCCGAGAGAGTGCGTCGGCATTACCATGGGCCTTCCCGGCCCTATGGGTCACATAAAAATCGTACTGCTGAAACTTTTCCAACCACCTTGCAATTTGGCCCTCCGGTTCCTTGAACCGAAGGAGCCATTGCAAGGAGGAATGGTCAGTTCGAACCAAAAATTTCCGCCCGTACAGGTATGGGTGGAAATGGTTCATGGCAGCCAGCATAGCCAATAATTCCTTGCGGGTGACGCAATAATTTCGTTCGGACCTACTCAAGGCCCGACTATAATAAGCAATCACTCTCTCCACACCCTCCTGTGTCTGTGACAAAACTGCGCCCAATCCTTCCTGGCTTGCATCCATGTCCAGGGTAAATGTCCCATCGCTAGTGGGGTACGCTAGAATGGGTGCGGATGTCAAACACCCCTTCAATTTTAGGAAGGCCTCTTGGCACTCCCTTGTCCAATTAAATCGCGTCCCCTTCTCCTTAAGCCGGTGGAGGGGACGGGCCAACTCCGCAAATTTCGCCACAAAGCGCCGGTAGTAGGAGTAGAGTCCCAAAAATCCCCGCACCTCCTTGATGGTACGTGGTGCGGGCCACTCCTCTACCGCTGTAATTTTGCCTGGGTCTGTTTTTACCCCCTCACAACCGATAACATGACCTAGATAGGCCACCTCTCTTGCAAACAAGGTGCACTTACTCGGACTCAGCTTCAACCCTGCCTGCCTGAGGCACCCAAACATCGAGTCCAAATTAGCTATAGCCTGGGGGAATGTCTTGGCATGTACTAGGACGTCATCCAGGTATAACAGGCATGCATGCCATGGCATGCCGCCTAGTACATGTTCCATTTATCTCTCAAAGGTGGCGGGGGCGTTACACAAACCAAACGGCATCAGAGTGAACTGATACAGCCCCTTACCTGAGGAAAATGCCGTTTTCTCCTTCCCTGGCTTATCAATCTTCACCTGCCAATACCCACTCTTGAGGTCTAAAGTCGAAAACCAATTTGAGCCCACAACGGCATCGAGGGTGTCATCAATTCTTGGCAGGGGATATGAGTCCTTGAGTGTCACGTTGTTTAGCTGGCGATAGCCCACGCAGAAACGCGTGGTCCCATCTTTCTTTTTGACCAGCACAACGGTTGACATCCAGGGACTTCCCGAGGGCTCGATGACGCCTGCATCGAGCATCTTCTTCTACCTGCTCGTCAGCTTCCTCCCTACGGCTCCAAGGGAGCAGTCGGGCGGGCTGACGAATAGGCCGGGCCTCACCGGTGTGGATCTGATGTTTCACCAGGCCCGTACGTCCAATATCCTCGGGGGACAAGGAGAAGAGATCCAAATGGGATCCAATGAGTTTGTGTAAGGCCTCCCTCTGGGTACCTCCCAACTCTATGCTACTTCGATTTATCATCTCGCCAATGGGATCGGGCCAATTCCTACTATTTATTGAAGGCTCCCCCTGGGGCCGGCTCGGCTGGACGTTCTCGCCCCTCACTAACGTGACTTCTCTAACTGGGGTGCAGCCAGCTACCTTCGTGCCCCTCACTATAGTGCGTGGTTCTGTACTGATATTAATTACTCGGACGGCCACCACCGGCCCATCCGTTTTTACAATGGTGCGGCCCACGATTAAGCCAGGTATGGATTGCGCTGCCACCAGTTCGACCAGGCCGCAGGATTCCTGCCATGTTGGGCGAGCTAACCATCGGGCCGGCACTATGGCCTTGGCCCCCGGAGGGATGGTCACGGCCTCAGGAGCCTCCAGCTCCACCCTTTCGGCCGTGCTCACCCCCTCCAATGGTAGCTCTTCCACCCCCACTTGCAGGATCCCCCGGCACAAGTCGATTTTACAACCACTGGCAGTCAACAAATCCAACCCTATTAAGCATGGGTCGCACACCTCCGCCACCCAAACCTCGATCTCTCTCTTTACTGATCCCAACTTGAGGGTCACAAAACCACGCCCTATGATCGGGGCCGTTACCCCGGTAGCCAGCTGCAAACTATGATTTTCCAGACGCTGGATTTTATCCCAGCCGTCTGCACTCGAATTAAGGATCACAGGGCTGATGATCGTGGCGCTAGCTCCTGTGTCCACTATGGCGTCTACCCCCACGCCGGCAATTTTGCATCGAATTGTGAGGCTACCCATTCCAATTTGGCCTCAATTAATGACCTGTCGCGTCAATGAGGGCTCTTCTCCATCCCCTATTGCCGAACACCGCCCTGCATGCTCGGCACCTTCTAGTTTCCCGGGCTCTGGCGGGGGGGGGGGGGGGGGGTGTCTGAGGTCAGCTAGGCCGATCGATATGGGGCAGAGTTGAGGGCATCGGCTGCCGGGGAACGTCCCGGCGCGGAGCTCGACACTCCCACGCACGGTGACCCAGCCGAGCACAATTATAGCACCTCACCTGGTAAGGTGCTTGCCTCCGGTATTCCAAATTTCCCCCCATAAATGTCCGAATTGGTGTACTCTGCCATGGCCCACCATGTGCCACTGCCAGGGCCGCATGCCATGGTCCAGATCCCGCCAGGCGCCGGTCCACCAGCCTCCGGACCATGCTCTCCAGGTCAGGGCCCCCTAGGGGGGCCGCCACCCGTCACGGGCCCTACCTGACGCACCGCCACTGTGTGGCGCTCGCCTCCCCGGGCCAGGGGCCTCGCTGCCTCCCAACGGGCTGCAGCGTTGGCCGCCTGGCTCATGGTCTGCGGGCGTCACATGGCGAGCTGTTGTCGGAGCTCCAGATCCGGAAGAGCCTGGATAAAGTGATCCAGCGCCAGGCTTTCCTGGGAACTCGCTGCCATGTCCGCGTGTGCGATTCCTACTGCGCGGCGAATGTCATGGGCAAGTTCCCCAATGGTCTCCTGGGGCTTGCGTTTGCGCTGAGCAAGCTGAGCTTTAACAAGCTCGCTTTGCTGTTCAATGCCGAAACGATTAATTAAGGCCGCGCGGAGGGCTGGCAGGGTGAGAGCACCCTGTGGTAAAGCTGTCAGCACCTCCGCCACCGCGCCGCGCAGTGCCCCCACAAGGTGTACTCCACCTTCGTCCAGATTCCACCCGTTGCCTCTACACACATATTCAAACTGCGCCAGGTACGCCCTCAGATCACTCTTGCCGTCTTACGGCGCGAGTGGGACCTTGTGGGTGCCTGAAGGCCGGGCCCCGTGCGTCGCTCCTTGCGGGGTTAGCGCGGGGCTGAACCATTCTGGCCCCCACAGTACGTTACTCCCGGGGGGCTATCGTGCATCCCCCGTCCCTCTGAACACTACCCCTGTCAGTGTCGATGCCTGGGTCACCCCTCCGCAACCCGCTACCCCCTCCATACCCGTACACCCTTGCTCACCAATACCCCTCGCATTCCCCAGAGTCGGACATCCTTGCACACATCCTCTTTCCACACACTCTGCACCAGTCGCACACCTCACCAGCGGCCTCTCCCGAACGCCCGGGTCCAGCCCAACACCCAAGCTCACTGAATCTCCCCTCACACCATATACATTTCCGAGCATATCGCCACTCACCTCGGCACCTCTTTTCTTTTGCTCCTCCTCCGCCACCTGCAAACTCTTTATTTGGTCAGTAAGTACATCATCACGCTGTGAGCACAGACCTTGCACCAATTCCATCACCTCCTCCTTTATCTCCTTCTTAGTCTCCCTCCGTCTCTTCTTAATTTCACTTACCCCCTCTTCCACTTCCTCTAATTTTTGTTTCACCTCTTTATTTCCCGGTGCGCCCCTTCAATTTCTCCCTCTAAGGCCACCTTTGTCATTTCTATGTGCATCCTGACTTCCCATTCTTTTGTCTCCATTGCCTCTACCACCTCCTCTAACCTCTTCGTCAGTCCCTCATGTACCGTATGACATTCCTTCTTCGTCGCTATTAGTTCTTTTTAAAAAATCTCTTTCTGCGTCGCTTTCAACCCCCCTATTACCGCCGTGTTCTTTTCCACCTGCTCCCCTAACTCCTTTTGTCCCACTGTCAGCGGCTCTACTCCCCGCGTCAGGTCTTCTATTCCCCCCCTGTAACCTAGCTGTGCTGTTCCTCACCTCTTTCTCCATGCGCTCTTAACCCTGCTTTACCTCCTCGCGTACCCCCGCGACCTCTTCGCTCACCCCGCGCCTTATATCCTCCCCCGTCTCTCCTATTTCCTTTGTAGATGCCGCCCTCATCTGCTCCAAATCCCCCTTGTGGGTGTCCAATTTGGTTTCTAACACAATTTTTACCTCCTCTATCTGATTCCCCATTTGTTTAATTTCCCGGGCGGATTGCTCCCCTATTTCCCTCAATTTGCCTTCTATATAGTTTTCTAACCCCTCTAACCCATTCTTCACCCCCTTCCTTTTGGTTCTCCTGGGTGGCCATTCTATTTTCCAACCCCGTTAACCCATCCTTCATTTCCCCAATTTGATTACCCACGTCCTCCAGTTGGCCCCCCAATTTACCTTCTAACCCTTCCAACCTGTTGTCTAAACCCTCAAATTTGGCTTCTAGCCCCCCGATTTGGCTTCCCAATTGCTCACTGGTACCCCTTGCTTCATCCCTCATTGCTCCAATTTGGCCTCCCATTGCTCCAATTTGGCCTCCCATCTCGTTTCTCAATCCCTTTATTTCTGCCCTTGATTTGTCCCCCGACTCGACCATAAGGGTCCTTATTTGCTCCATGAATAGGCCCCAGTCCATCGGTGCCACGGGCATGGCTGCCGCAGCCACGTGTGAGGTGCCATTTTGTGCGCCTCTAACCTCGTGCGCGAGGCCGCCATCTTGTGCGCCTGAAATCCCCTCTGCTGCATTCGTATTGCTCTCCTCTTCCAATTCCTCCCTGGGGTCCTGGGTTACCTCTAACTCCTCTTCTAACTCCCCTACCGGCATCCGATCACCTTGATCATCCATGGTACGACTTTAATTTGGAATATTAAGTAAAAATTTCGGCCGCTCCAAATTTTGACCAAATTTTACCGATGGGTTAAAAATTTGGTTTGGGTCCAAATCCCACTCCCAGACACCAATTGTTACGGATCCGGGGGACGGCACTCCCGTTAGCAAGGGGGGGTTAATCCCCTTGTCTTGTTAAGCTGGCCATCCGACCGGTCCTGGAACTACCCCGCTCCTTTGTGGGATGGGATTGGCCAAGGTGATTGGTCAAGGAATTCCCGGACACCTCCGCCAATCCCTCCACAAAGCAGGGGGATGGCCCCGCTCGAATCCAGGACAAGATGGAGTTTGCTGAGCGGTTTAGCAATCCGGAATCCGAGCCGTTAGCAATGGATTAAACCCGATTGTAAGCGGTTCGGCCGAAATCGCGCCACAGGTACTCAATAGGGAAATCACGAAAGCGATCGGACGAGAAAGAAACCAGAGAATGAGAAGGAACAGGGATTTATTAATTATTTACACAAAAACCAAAACCAAAGAAGAAGGGAACGAAAGTAATTCACAGAAGAAGAAGGAGAAGAAGACACAGCACAAATCCTTAAAACAGTCTTACTTAAACCCACAGGACAACACAAACAGACTCACACAAATAGGGAATTGCAGGCAGGAATGGCTGGAGGGATGAGAATGGCAGATGGTCCACAGAGCTGGCGGCAGGGAGGTCTGGGGATCGCGGCACGACATCGAGGTCCCGCTTGAGCGTCCACGCTCTGGTTCAGTGGCGAAAACCCGGTCATCAGTGCTGGTTGGTATCGCCCACGAGCGTGCCGACTCTCACTCGCCGCAGGATGTTCGCGCCAAGAAATGAATGGTCGATCCTCTCTCCCTCCTCTCGCAACTTCTCTGGTCGTGCTCCCTCACTCATCTGCCTCTTACCGACTCTCTTGAACCTCCTCACGCGTCTCTGGTGGGGGCCTCACGCCAAGGGTTTTATAACCACGCCCTTGGAACCCTCTCGAACTCACCAGACATTTGTTGCCACGCCATATCAAGCCATGCCCACCGAGCCCTGGTTGGTTGTTAAGGGCTCTCTGACTCCACCTTTGATGACGAGGTGGTGCCACGCCCGTGCTCTGGTGGCTCCTCCCCCCTTCTTGGCCTCGTGCGTAATGGAGTTTGGCGCCAGGCAGCGAACGCTGCTGGGCGAGCAGAGGCAGTGCGATGCCCACGAAAACAGCCCAACTGTTACTGGCACTTTGAGGAGATGATTGGGGAACTGAAAGGGACCTATCTGATTTGATTGATGCAACGTAGAGTCAACTATTGGAAACACAGCCTTACCTGGAACACATAATAATGACATAACTATAGAGAGGTCCTAAAGTGTCCTACGTGCTGCACATGGACTAACTAAGGTGCAATCTTTAATTAACAGCAAATTAAGGGGACATGTACACAGGGGTCATTTATAAGGGAATTTACTACTAAATTTATATGTGAAGGTTCTAAAAACCGTAACAATATATATAAAAAAGAAAATTTGATTTCTTCAAAATGCCAACAGCGTTATACCTTTACCTGTCATATCCTCCCCCTTCCCTTAATCACTTATAATTTTCTCATTTACACATCTCTCTGAATCTTGCCCACTGTATACACAATAAAAGATGGCTTTCAATGGCGTTTGATTCCAAAGGTTACCAAGTTTAGAATTCGCAAAAGTCTCAGCACAGATTTATTTTATTTTATTACCGCCTCTGATATGTAAAACAAAAGTTTGACAAATCACAATGGCGCACTGCGATTACAAGCCAGTGATTGAGCATGAGGTCATTTCGCCAGGGATCAGAGCTTATGGTTGAGCATGATTTTGAGTGAATGAGCTCGTGATTGAGCATGATTTTGAGCGAATGATCTAGTGATTAAGCATGATTTTGAGCGAATGATCTCGTGATTGAGCATGATTTTGAGTGAATGAGCTCGTGATTGAGCATGATTTTGAGTGTATGAGCTCGTGATTGAGCATGATTTTGAGCGAATGATCAAGTGATTGAGCATGATTTTGAGCGATTGATCTAGTGATTGAGCATGATTTTTTAGTGAATGAGCTCGTGATTGAACATGATATTGAGCGATTGATCTAGTGATTGAGCATGATTTTGAGCAATTGATCTAGTGATTGAGCATGATTTTGAGCGATTGATCTAGTGATTGAGCATGATTTTGAGCGATTGATCTAGTGATTGAGCATGATTTTGAGCGAATGATCTAGTGATTGAGCATGATTTTGAGCGATTGATCTAGTGATTGAGCATGATTTTGAGTGAATGAGCTCGTGATTGAACATGATTTTGAGCGATTGATCTCGTGATTGAGCATGATTATGAGCGATTGATCTAGTGATTGAGCATGATTTTGAGCGATTGATCTAGTGATTGAGCATGATTTTCATTGAATGAGCTGAGCTCACATCTAGTGATTGAGCATGATTTTGATCGAATGAGCTGTGCTCACAGCTAGTGATTGAGCATGATTTTGAATCAATGAGCTAGTGATTGAGCATGATTTTAAAAGAATGATACAGTGATTGAGCATGATTTTCATTGAATGAGCTGAGCTCACATCTAGTGATTGAGCATGATTTTGATCGAATGAGCTGTGCTCACAGCTAGTGATTCAGCATGATTTTGAATGAATGAGCTAGTGATTGAGCATGATTTTAAAAGAATGATACAGTGATTGAGCATGATTTTGATTGAATGAGCTGGGCTCACATCTACTGATTGAGCATGATTTTGATCATCTAGTGATTAAGCATGATTTTGGTCGAATGAGCTGGGCTCACAGCTCGTGAATGAGCATGATTTTGATCGAATGATCTGGGCTCACAGCTCGTGAGTGAGCATGATTTTGAGCGAATAAGCTGAGCTCACAGCTCGTGATTGAGCATGATTTTGATCGAATGAGCTGGGCTCACATCTACTGATTGAGCATGATTTTGATCATCTAGTGATTAAGCATGATTTTGATCGAATGAGCTGGGCTCACAGCTCGTGAATGAGCATGATTTTGATCGAATGATCTGGGCTCACAGCTCGTGAGTGAGCATGATTTTGATCGAATGATCTGGGCTCACAGCTCGTGAGTGAGCATGATTTTGAGCGAATAAGCTGAGCTCACAGCTCGTGATTGAGCATGATTTTGATCGAATGAGCTGGGCTCACATCTACTGATTGAGCATGATTTTGATCATCTAGTGATTAAGCATGATTTTGATCGAATGAGCTGGGCTCACAGCTCGTGAATGAGCATGATTTTGATCGAATGATCTGGGCTCACAGCTCGTGAGTGAGCATGATTTTGAGAGAATAAGCTGAGCTCACAGCTAGTGATTGAGCATGATTTTGAGCGAATAAGCTGAGCTCACAGCTCGTGATTAAGCATGATGTTGAGCGAATAAGCTGAGCTCACAGCTAGTGATTAAGCATGATTTTGAGCGAATATGCTGAGCTCACAACTCGTGAATGAGCATGATTTTGATCGAATGATCTGGGCTCACAGCTCGTGAGTGAGCATGATTTTGAGCGAATAAGCTGAGCTCACAGCTAGTGATTGAGCATGATTTTGAGAGAATAAGCTGAACTCACAGCTAGTGGTTGAAAATGATTCTGAACAAGGGATAAGAGCTCATACTTATTTATTAGACCTTGTTGGACTTAGTCCAAAACGGTAGCTTATGCATTGGGTATCGTCCATCCATCCGTGCGTGCATGAGTGCATGCGTCCACAACCATATCTCGGAGATGTGTTGACTGATTTTGTTAATACGTACTTGGCTCAAAGACAACACATAATGGTGTACATATGCACATCATTTTGTTTCGCGATGCGATTGAAGATGGCAGACTCGCGGCCATTTTCATTGTAAAAAAAAAACTTGATGTTGAACACGCAGATCCTCAATAATTTCTCGGACCATGCATTTATTGATATTGTTCAAACTTTGCACACAGATAATGAATGATGGCTTACATATGTACTTTATTGTTTTTCAAGATCAGATCCAATATGGCCGACTGGTGGCCATTTTGTTTACTTAAATGTGGGCACAACCATTTCTCGACATTCATGAACCGATTTTGTTCAATCTTGGCACAAAAAATACATGAGAGAATACATACGCCGACGATTTTGTTTTGTAATCTGACCAAAGATGGCCTATTGATAGCCTTGAACTTCGCACAGCAAAATTACTAAAAACCATGGGGGCTATGACATTATATATCTTTTTCTTCTTGTTTATCATTTTTCTGAGCCAAGTATTATAGCTCAAAACTGATGTTTGAGCATGATTCTGAGCCAGGGATCAGAGCTCATAGCCAGTGATTGAACATGATTCTGAGCCAGGGATCAGAGCTCATAGCCAGTGATTGAGCATGATTCTGAGCCAGGGATCAGAGCTCATAGCCAGTGATTGAACATGGTTCTCAGGCAGTGTTCTTCGAAACATGTAGTGTTTGAACATTATTCTGAATCGTGATCTACACACACAGCCAATGATTGAATGTGATTCTGAGCCAGTGATCTAAGCCAGTGTTCAGCCGGTGATGAAATTGTTGAACGGCTCAAATATATTTGCATGGAAGTCAATTGCATCGATTTTTGATGACATGTTATCATAAAAGTGTGTTACCTCATTTCCATTCTATGAATGTATAATAAAGGTGTATTACCTTATGGCTGTTAGGTCGAATGGGGTAAAGGCATATCTCTTTCTCTGTTGACTGGTATGGCTTTGATTGCCATGGCTGCTCGCCCTCACCATCCGCACTTGGTGAGCATGGCGAGTATGCCAAAGATTCCTCGACATGAGTTGATGGAAGTCTTCATCCTCCTGTGGACCGAAATAGGCTGATTTATGTTTTTTCCTTTTCACCTCATTAAATTACATTCATTTTTTGTTATGAGCATTATTTCTAGATGACGACATATCATTTGATTGCGGGCGAACACTAAGGAAACGAGATTATTCTCATGTTTTATGAGATAAGTTTTATTTAATGTTTTACGTCGAGGATGTGATGGACAAATCTTTCTGAAACTTGCTCCTCATCTGTTCCTCCAATGCTAAGTCTCGGTACCTTAACTCTCATCCAGCAAAGATTCTTCATCCCTCTTTCCTCGCACCAACCTACTCCAATCCCTCGAAAAACTCCCTCTAACATGTAAGCTTCCCTCCAACAAAAATGTGGAGTACTAACTATCCTTTTGACTCATCCTCTGCTACTAAAAGCACAAATCTGGGTTATTGCTGTTCATCTGCTTTGTCTTCTCCTGTTTATCTGCATTGCTTACAGGTAAGTTTCGACTGAAGGCCATCCGTCTGAATCTTGGAAAATCACTAAATTTTCCCCAATTAGAATGATGCCAAAGCTGATCTTCATATCTAGGGAATAATTAATCTTCTCTCCATCATAATCAAAGTGATGGAATCGATAAATGCAGCAGGCCTCAAGGCCAAACCTTTCTCTAACACTATTACTTATCCAAAAATCCGTTTAGCTTCCACCTTGGTCATTCTATATGTTGCTCTTTCTGAGCTAGCAATGGATGTACACAATGTTCTCAATGTCAAACAAGAGGTCAGAGCTATCTCACTGGCTATTTGATTATATCTGGCACCTGCCTTGATTTATAAACTGTCCACTAATTTTATTCAGGGTTTCCTCCTAGACCGGCCATTAGATTTCCTTTGTGCTCAAAAGTAGTGTGGTGCTTGGAAGAATACTATACCACAAAAGACTAAGCGTAGTGTTCTGATAACAATCTTGTTACTGATATACACTAGTGTAGTGCCAAATTTTGAGGTTCCGGAGCTCTGTAAAAATGTCAGCCGTGACGTCATCACCAGATCTACCATCACATCAAGTTTTAACATGACACGAACCATTTGAGTTTCCCTAAAAAGAGTGATAAATAAAATATGCTCATTTTACCATGATAAACAAAAACATAACACTCACACCCACTTCACCTCACAATTAAGAATCCCCTTCGAAAAGGTCAGGTCAATGTAGTCCCGATCCACCATTTTCTAACAAAACTATGTATTTTAAGGCTTGAAGAGAAAATTTATTTTATTTTATTTAGTACCATGTGGTATAATGAATAACGTGGTATTCAGCATCGCGAGTGATATATTATCAATTTTCGCACACACTTTACACCCGAGTTTTCCATCTTTGCAAACTATCCAGGAATATGTCTCCTTTTTCCTCTGTTAGACTAGACGGATTTATGGAAAAAGGCCATGTATAAGTTTCTAGGTGCATTTTTGGGTAAAAGTTGGGAACCTCACTTTTTAACATAATTGGGGTATGCTGAATTCGATAAACCCGGTTCCCAAGCCGAATTCTGAGTTTTTGACCTTCTAATTAGCATAAACAAAATGGCCGCCAAATTGCCATTTGTGGACAATTTCTTTGAACAAGCATTTATATATCATGTATATACATGCAGCTACTTTACTTTAACTTTAAAATTTTTACCCCAAAATGCACCTAGAAGCTTATACATGGCTTTTTTTCAAAAACTCATCTTGTCTATATTATGGGTGGTGACAGATTGAAAGAGACATTCAAACTGATATTGAAATTGGACACTATAAAATGGGAAATGGTTTTAATAAGATAATGTTTCATACAACCATTTATTCTAAAATTAAGTATACATGGACATGAAGCACAAACGTTCAGGAATGCCACACATGTTATTTTGCCGAACTACATCAAATTCATGCAAGGGGTATGATCATCACTCTGTTGCTGACACGCAAAGATTGATGTGCACCTCAACTCTAAATAGCGACATCTGCAGCGTCGAGTCTTGCATTGCTTCTGGCATGCACAACAAATCATCTGGAGGCAACTTTCTGGGATTGGACTCAGTGACATCAGAATATGCTCTCGTTCTGAATCACCACGTTTCCATCCCATTTCCACAGGTGCAGGAAGGTCGGGTATGGCACAATGAGCATTTCTCCATACCATGGCTTGATCGTGTACTCTCATCAAATGGAAATGAAGAGCATCACTTGTCGGTGACATTGCTTCTGGTTTACCAGTCTTGGAGAACAACATATGTCGTGCTGAATCAACAGAGGAACCCTCAAAATTCTCAAAATTCAAAACTCAAAATTCAGCTTGGGAACCGGGTTAATCAAATTCAGCATACCCCAATTATGTTAAAAAGTGAGGTTCCCAACTTTTACCCAAAAATGCACCTAGAAACTTATACATGGCCTTTTTCCATAAATCCGTCTAGTCTAACAGAGGAAAAAGGAGACATATTCCTGGATAGTTTGCAAAGATGGAAAACTCGGGTGTAAAGTGTGTGCGAAAATTGATAATATATCACTCGCGATGCTGAATACCACGTTATTCATTATACCACATGGTACTAAATAAAATTGTTATGTTATGTTAAATTATTAACCTAGTTATGTTAAAAAGTAAGGCTCCCAACTTTTAACAAAACATGCACCTTTCATTCACATTTCTCAGAAATCTGTCTCGTCCATGTCCTCGCATCCGCACAGGGATACACACCTGTTGTTGAATCAACCCCAATTTTAGTGCCACATAATGTGCTTTATGTTTAACTTGAAGCTTCTGCAACACTGTAAATCTCCTCGTCTCCATTGTCAGTCCGTTTGTTAATGTGAGAAAATGTTGTACTTTCTTCAACAAACGATGATGTTATATGTTTTTGTTTCGCACCAACAAAAAACTACCTTCATCAATTTATTCCTCCATTTTACAAATCCAGTGCATTGTGGGATATCTCATGCAACATTTAATGTGTATATATTTTTTGTTCTGAAAAGCAATTATTTCAATATAATAATTAAAATTGATTGGTTATAACTTATATTGTATTAGCTATAACTCGTCTTGAGTATAACATATCTCAGAATTATCCACAGGGTATGTCCTTCCTCTATCTTTTTCAGCTTATAACGGTGTGCGAAGACTTCATCCAAAGTGGCATGGAAGAAGGCTGAACCCCACTCTCTACTGGAACTTATAATTCACCCACTTGTGATCGTGGAATGTTAGACCCTCCATGTCAATATAATTCGAATCTGAGGGTATATTTCATGCTCATTGTATGAAGGTTGATGGCATTGCATGTTTTACCAGATCCTCCTGAACTCGCACCTTTAAGAGCTAACCCTAACACTCACACGCCCACACACACTGATATCTCACATGAAACTCTTTTTACAAATATCTAAAGTCAACAATCACCTCCATTCTTTCACACCACTATTTCCTCTCCTGTGTAATAGTCTTGTGAGTTTGTTGTCTTGAGCTCTTCCCATCAGAATTTCAAATTTGTTGGTCACCAAACCACCACAATTTCAAGTCTCCCCCATTTTCACTATCTTTTTTTGCATTTTAAAAAATAACTCCCAATTTTCCCTAAAAATAAGTTTAAATTGACAAAAGTATTTGGTCTCCACAATTCTTTATTTCACTGCTAATATTACAGAACTTTTGTTTTTGATTCAGAACTTAATATATCCATTTAAAGCAGAAAATAAAAAGAAATGGCATTGACAAAATTATTGACACCCTCGACCTTTGGACAAAATAATTGCAGTCAAGCACTTCCTATAGCCATGAAGGAGCTTCCTACACCTCTCTACTGGCAGTTTGACCCACTCTTCTTGTGAAAACCGCTCCAGTTCTCTCAGATTTGAAGGGTGCCTTCTCCATACTGCTGTTTTCAGATCTCCCCAGAGGTGTTCAATGGGATTTAGATCTGGACTCATTGCTGGCCTCTTCAGAACAGTCCAGCGTTTTGTCTTGAACCATTCCTGGGTGCGTTTTGAAGTGTTTTTGGGGTAATTGTCCTGCTGCAAGACCCATGGTCTTCAACTGAGACCCAGCTTAAACATAGAGATGATGTGCTTTACCACAAAGCTCTGATTTGGTCTCATCTGTCCACAGGACATTCTCACAGAAGGCTTTTTGCTTGTTCGGGTGTGTTTTGGCAAACTCCAGTTGGCCTTTCTTTTGTCTCTCTCTCTCTCTCTCTCTCTCTCTCTCTCTCTCTCAGCAGCAGTGGGGCCCTCCTGGGTTTCCTTTCATTGAGTTGGCAACGGGTGTGCTCATTGAAACTGTCGTACCTTGTATATGAAGGTCAGCTTGAATCTGTTTGGCAGTTGATCAAGGTGCTTTCTCCGCCATTCCAACAATCCTTCGCTGCAACCTTCGATTAATTTTTCTTTTGTGGCCACGTCCAGGGAGGTTGGCTACAATGCCATGGGCCTTAAACTTCCTGATAACATTGCGTATGGTGCACACATGAACATCAATGTCGCTGGAAATGGACTAGTAGCCTTTAGATTGTCCATGCTTGGCTACAATCTTGTGTCTGACCTCCTCAGACAATTCTCTGGTTTTCTTTCTTTTCTCCATGCTCATTGTGGTACACACAGTGACACAAAACAGCAGAATGAATCATTTTATCTGTTCAAACTGGTTGAATAAGTGATTTTTATATTGCAGGCACCCGCAACTCACCACATGCAAGTTCAATTCCAAAGTAAAGGAGAATCACCTGCTTGAAATCAAATTATTTCTAATAACTTCTAAAAGGTGCTGATAATATTTTCTGGGCTATTTTAGGATTTCTGTTTGGAATAAGCCAAGATGAATATTTTTCAGCATTTTTGTTTTGTTCCACTGCAAACCAAAGAAATACAAATGTGGATACCAAAATATTTTTTAAATTTAAACAATTTTCTGGAAGAAATGGTGCATTATTTGAAAAAAGTGCAAGGGTGCCAATATTTTTGGCCACGACTGTATGTGTGTACGAACGTGCGTGTCTTCGTTATAAAATATTTTTTCTCGGCAACTGTTGGTCCAATTGACACGATTTTTTTTATCACAGGAGCGCCTCCATCTGTAGAATATTTTCATGATAATTATATAGGACATCATCGGTCATGTGGTACAGGTGCCATCTTGGTAAAAACTACACACCTCTATATTTCCGAAACACTCCATGGGGAAAAAATCGAAATGTGGCTCATTGTAAAGAACTCCGCATGGGGAATAAGTGTTGTTAACAATGACGTCATTGGTGCCTTAATTATGACGTCATACTTCGACAGGGGAAACGCTTAGTCTGATCAGTTTGAAATTTATTGAGTGTGATCTACACAACAATTTTTATTAGAGAATGTAAATTTATGATGTCATCGCTCATGTGGAGCTGTACTTGCAGAACCTTACTTCCAAAACAGTTGCAGTCTTGTATGTGCACAGTGCGAATTCCGAAAACCATTTGGTGTGAAAATGGCACCAACAGACAAAGCCATAAGGAGATGGGTGACAGCATTCCGACAGACTAATTCAGTGGCAGACGCAAAAATTTCAGGTTGGCCAAGGTCTGACTTGGGAATTATTTGACTTGACTTGTGTATATGTACTTTGTTTATTTAATACATCTATGAAACCAAATTCCTCTCCTGATTCATCCTGCGCACATCGCAACAATGGCATATGGTAGCGAAGGTGATCCGATTGATCTTGAAATCGGTCTGTAGATAAGATAGCGGTCACGTAACTTAGTTCATTCCGGTGAAATTATAATATGTGTTAGGTGACTGCCGGCACGATACTCGCTCGTACCGGGAACTTCATCTGTAAGGTAACATGGCTCTGAACATGGGAGCCGGCAAGACGTTCCAGGGATGACTGCCTATCTTGGTCACATAGCAACTTGCCTAACCCAACCGTTATCCAGGGTGACGACCTTCTTTCTCTTTTTTTATTATCTCTCTCTCTCTCTCTCCTCTCTCTCTCTCTCTCTCTCTGTGTCTCTGTCTCTGTCTCTGTCTCTGTCTCCGTGTGTTTGTGTGTTGTAGCTCCTGGCTCGTGTTGTTTTCGTCCTCTCCCCACCTCCCCTTTCACCTCTCCCTTTCCTTTGTTTTTTTTCCTTTTGTACTTTTGTCGTGTCTGTTGACCTTTTTCCTCCCTTCCTGCCTCGTTACCACCTGTCCCTCTTCCCCCCCCCCCCTCTTTTTCCCCTCTTTCGAGACAGAGAGAGGAAGAGCCAGCACAGTGAGGGTTTGTTTAAACCACGTTTTTTCCTAACGTGGTTTAAACCGTGCTTTCGTTTTTTAGTTTATTTAATATATATTTTTTTCTATTCTTTTTTTGGGGATTATACAAATCTATTTGCTTTCACTTCGTTTCTCCTTTGACGATATGGCTAATAGGAGTAGCCAAAGGCCTGCCGATCGTGTTACCGATGAGGGTTTATCGCGTAAGCACGGGCTGTGCCTTGTCCCGCCGGAGGGAGTTGAAATGGATGACATTTTGCTTGCGATTGGGGATTTGATCGACGTGAGTAACATTCGTGCCGCGTCTCGTATGAATCACAAAATTGTGGTATTTGTTTCGCAAATAAGTCTGGCCGATATTGTTGTGCAGAACGGTTTGACCTTGGGAAACGATCTGTTTGTTCCTGTGTCGTCGATGGACACGCCGGCAGTTAAAGTCATTCTGAGCAATGTTCCGCCTTTTCTAGGAAATGAGGAAATCCTACACAAGCTAGGTGAGTTTGGTACTGTCGTCTCTCGAAGCATTAGGGTTCCTCTACGTACGAGAAACGGCAGGTTGAAGCACGTACAATCGTTTAGACGTTTTTGTTTTGTTGTTTTAAAAGACGCAGCGAAGCAGTTGAGCACCCCCCACACCTTTAAAGTAGGCGAGCATGAATATAGGATTTTCATGGCGACCGAGACCTTGATCTGCTATGGATGTGGAGCACACGGACACACTAAGCAGTATTGTCCAGACGCCAAGAAGACGTACGCTACAGCAGCTGGGTCGGCCCCCCCTGTGACTGATGCAGTGCCCCCCGTTCATGAGCCTGGTGGAGTACAGACATCCACACCAGAAGACCAGGGTGTGGCAAGTGGTGGCAGTGTTGCTGAGGTTAGTGCAGCAGGAGAGCACCCAGTCGATGTGGATAAGAGGCTGCAACCTCAAGATAATATGGTTTTTGAGGAGGTATTGATGAAAGGCACCGAGGCTAAGAGGAACCTAAAACGTACCTTTTTGAGCGCCGAGGTGGAAGACAAAGGTAGCAAAGTGATACTCGTACAAACAAACAGTATCTCAGACTATCCTGATGATTCTCGGCAAGCTGGGCAGGGTGGTGACGAAACAGAGGAGAGTAGGACTTCACCCCTTGCTCTTGTTGAAGAAAATCAATGCACCAGTATTGGTTGTGATGATGGCACCATTGTCCCTTGTGACAACGAGCAGTCCCAGGGCCTGAGTGACAACGGTTGTTGCTCACATCCGGTTGAAACGACCAAGGATGATGGTCCAAGCAGACCTATAATAGGCAGCAGTGGTGGCACAGATGTGCCCCTGGTGATGCAACAAGAAGACTGCAGTGGTGATGACACAGAAGGTGTGCCAGCTCCTGACACACAACAAAGGAGTTTCAACGTTGATGTGGTTAGGGAGCTGGATGAGGAAGCTCAAAGCCTTGTGTCTGTGAATGACCATCAGGGAGAAGAACAGATGGAAGCAACAAAGGAAAATGTCCTCAGTTTCCTAAACGAGACGTTTAGGCAACGCTATGTTGTGATCAAAGACCATTTTCCCGATGTGAAAACTTTCATCAGGGCTGCAAGACCCCTCCTGCAAAGAAATGACCCAATGGAAATCTCGGAGGCCCAATTTCAGCGTCTTCGGAAAGCGGTCACAAAGGTGAATAAGGAATTGCAGGCGGAGGGTGAGTTACCTTTGTAAATGGCTTTGCGAGAGATATGTATCGCATCCCTGAATATCAATGGGGGTTGTACCCCCTTACGAAAAATTCAGACAATTCAGGCGATGGAGAGGGTGAAAGCCGACATCATCCTGATACAGGAGACTCATGCTACGAACACCCTGGTTGCTGAATGGGGAAAACTTTATCGAGGGCAGTGGTGGCTGAGTGGTTTTACCACACCCAAAGCTGGTGTTGCCATTGCCTTGAGTGATAGAATCCCTGCTCGGAAGATTGTCTTTAAGGAAATTTATAAGGGACATCTGATAGCGGTGGATTTCTATTGCAACACGCAAAGGATCATCATTGTAAACGTATATGCACCGAGTGAGCCCATGGAAAGAAGAGTGTTCTTTTCCACTCTGCATGACTTTGTAAAAGGACTGGATACAACCGCTTTCATCTGTATTGCTGGTGATTTCAATTGCACTATCAATCCTTCCGTAGACAGGACCGGTCATGAACCCCATCCGGCTTCTACGAGGATTTTGGAGAACATCATCAAAAATCAGCATTTGAAAGATGTTTGGAGGTTGCAACACCCAACTTCACGGTGCTATACGTGGTGCAGATGCCATGACGGGAGGATATCAATGGCAAGGCTAGACAGATTCTACGTGAATAAGCCAATGCTAAATGTGATGGCCACAACTCAGATACTCCCAACTGGTTTCACAGACCATTACCTGGTTTCAATGGGTTTTAATTAGCCTCTGGCCTCAGGTGGTAGTGCGTATTGGTCACGTAATACCCACCTGCTGAATGATATGAGATTCAGAGGCTTTTCGAGCCGTGTGGGAAAGAATTCGGTCCTCCAAATTTGAGCATGCTAACCTTCGACTGTGGTGGGACCTCGCAAAGGGTCAGGTCAAATCGTTCTGTCAACAATATAGTCTTTATGCCACTAAATTGAAAAATCTCTCGATTGATTCATTAAAGGCTGAAATTGCAGCCCTGGAGGAAAACATTAATACGGCTGGGAAAGACACTACAGGTGACCGGCTGCTATGGACTAAAAAGGCAATGTTGACTGAACTGGTACGGCAGCGAGCAATGGGCACCCTGGTATGCATGAGAATGAGTTATTTAACGTTGGATATGCCAAATAAGGCCTTGGTTGGTTTGGAGAACTCTGTCAAAAAATCACAACAGATTCACCGGCTACGTGCTGCTAATGGGTCAATAATGACCTCCCAACAGGAGATTAAGTCTGTTTTGAAGGGTTTTTATACAAACTTGTACTCCCCCCAGAGCATAAGTAATGAGACCTTGCAGGAGCTGACTACTGGGCTTCCAAGGCTTGAGGAAGACCAGCAACGCACATTGAACATGTCAGTTTCGGCTGCTGAACTTGAAACTGCTATGCGGAGCTTGAAGGATGGTAAAGCCTCTGGGATTGATGGTTTGCCCGGAGAGTTCTATAAGACTTTTTGGAAACTTGTGGGTCCTGACCTGCTTGAGGTATTTGATGAATGCCTTCATGTTGGAGAGCTTCCCCTGTCCTGCAGAAGAGCAGTCATTTGCCTGTTGCCAAAGGCTGGGGACACTCAACTAGTCGAGAACTGGCGGCCTGTCTCATTGCTGTGTGCGGATTACAAGCTTTTGTCGAAGGTTTTAGCAAACCGTTTAGGAACTGTGATCAGCTCTATTGTGCACCCTGACCAGACCTACTGTGTACCAGGAAGGTCAATTTATGACAATATTTTTCTGATAAGGGATATTATTTCTTGTAATAAGTACTTGCGTGCCAGTTTTGGGTTGTTGTTTCTTGACCAAACAAAGGCTTTTGATCGTGTTGATCATACATATTTGTTTTCCGTTCTGGAGCGGATGGGTTTTGGCGAAACTTTCATTTCCTATGTTAAGCTGTTATACACTAACACCTTCTGCATGATGAAAGTAAACAACAGTTTATGTCCCCCTTTTCCTTTCCGTCGGGGTATCCGTAAAGGTTGTCCCCTTTCTGGCCTACTGTATATAATTGCCCTTGAACCACTCTTAGCATCCATCAGGCAGCGAATAACTCAGGATGTGGGAGCCGTTTTTGGTTCAAGATTTGTGGTCACAGCTTATGCTGATGATGTATGTGTTCTGATTAAGGGACCAAGTAGTGTTGCTGCGGTGCAGCGTTGCTTTAAAGACTACTCTGCGGCCTCTTCTGCCGAAGTAAATTGGGGCAAGAGTGCAGCCTTATGGTGTGGTTCAGATAACCTTTCTTTAACACTGCCACCGTCACTCCCACATAATTTAGAGTGGAAAACAGATGGGGTCAAATATCTTGGTGTCTATCTCGGCAACCAGGAAGTAGAAACGAAGAACTGGGAAGGAATGATTGAACAAATTACACACCGGTTGAAACGATGGGAAGGACTGTTGCGATCTCTTTCTTATAAAGGCCGCACTCTTGTTATAAATAACTTGATAGCAGCAAGATTATGGCATAAACTAATTGCCTTGCAGCCACCCAAGGAGTTGATACCAGCCATCCAGCGGGTCTTGGTTAATTTATTTTGGAATGGATACCACTGGCTTCGGCCGCAAATACTGTACCATCCTCGGAAGGAGGGTGGACATGGAATTGTGGATGTGTCCACCCGGCTTATGGCTTTTCGCCTACAGTCTGTGCAACGTCTGTTGTATGCTGAAGAGCTGCCCTGGCGCTCATTTGCGTTTTTCTTGTTGCAACAAGCGGGAGGCCTGTGTTATGATAGGCACTTGTTCCTGGTGAACCTTGACCGTGTCAGCTTAGTTTCAATCCCAACTTTTTATCAGGGTTTGCTGAGAGTTTGGAAAGGTTTTGGGGTTCATCGTTGCCTTGAGGCTTATAATTGCCGGATGTTTATCCAAGAGCCTATTTTCTATAACGGGTTTTTTCCATGCATTCCTCATAGTCCGACTTTGATTAGGAAATTTACTCAAGGAGGAATTGGCAAAGTTTGTGACCTGAGGGATACATCTGGGACAAAATGGATGTCTGCTGGCAGGGTGGCGGCCATTCTTGGTTTAAGATCCGTGCGTATTGTCAGCCAAATTATACGCATCAAGAGGAAGTTTAAGGAGTTAAATATTGGCTGGGAAGGTATAAACAATGTCGATGATTTTCGGCTGTCTTTCCCTGAAATTAAGGTGCTCCCAGCTCTCCAGTCGAATGGTGAACTTGTATCTCATTTTCATTTGGTAATAAAGGCGGGTATTCACAAGCTCCTTCGAGAAAACCAAGCATCACCCTTCTCCCGTGTGGCCTTGTGGTCAGAAAGGTTAGGGCCAGGGTCTCCTGCCAAGCCACTGTGGCCTAATATGTACAAACTACCTATTTACGGGTTCCTCGCAGATATCCAGTGGAGACTAGCACATTGGGCTCTCCCTACGAACACCTTTGTTCATCACCTTGACAGCTCAGTGCCAGTAGCATGCCCCTTCTGTGTACAGAAGGAGGATCTCTTTCATGCCTATGTGAAATGCTAAAGACTAATACCTCTTTTCTTGATTCTCACACACTTTTTGATCAGTTGTCTTTTCCTTTTACTTCACATTCTTTTATTTTTGGTGTATCTTTCAGACCCTCCTGCAAGGACTCTGGTGTTCTCCGAAACTTCTTAGCTGCTGTAGCAAAATATTCAATATATAAATCAAGGAAAATTAAAATTGATAATGGGCATGGGTTTGATGTTCCTATGTTTAAAGGGCTGGTGTCTGCAAGAATAAGGTTAGAGTTTGATTATTATGTGGCGAATGAAAATGTCAAACTCTTTGAGTGCAAATGGTGTGTTAATGAAGCCTTATGTGTTGTGAATGAATCGAATTTGTACTTTTCTTTTTAACATTAAGAACTGTTGTTTTTTTCTGTTTTTTTTTCTCTCCTGTAAAAATGTAACTTGACCTGGTGTGTTTTTTTTGTGAAATAAATGGTGTTGCAAATTCAAAATTCTCTCTCTCTCTCTCTCTCTCTCTCGCCCCTGCTGGTCGTTGGTGAGTTGTGCATGGGTGTGGCATCATGGTGGCTGCGCATGTTGAGCTGTGAGTTCTCTGTCATGTTGGTTGGTTTTCCTATCCCCCATTTCCCTCGCTTGTGTCCTTGTTTATGCTTGTAAAGTTTCCCCTGTGGGTCCTTTCATTGTTGAGACAAGAGAGAGGGAGAGAGCACACACAGTAGGTGGTGTTCGGTTGACTTTTTTCGAACCTCTGGGTTTGAGGCCTGGCCTCCATTTTACCGTGTTTTCCTAGTCCAGGCAGTGGTGTTTCGCTGCTTTAAACGGTTCTTGGACCTAGTCCATTAGTTTTGGATTTACCTCCACTTGCCGGTGTTGCTTGTGGTTGGTATCGTTTTGTTGATTTCTCACCTTTTATTTATTTAATTTACGTTCGCTATGGCAAACGATTGTTTGAGGAATGGCATGTACGAGTCGCTCACTCGCAAGCATGGGCTGGTGTGCGACCCTTCGAGTGAGGTAAAAATGGAGCAAGTGCTTCTAGCAATCGGAAAATGCGTCGGCTCGCATAATATCCGTGCAGCCTCTCGAATGATCAAGAAGGTTGTTGTGTTTGTATCGGAGGTGCACATGGTGAACTCCGTTGTGGAGCAAGGTCTTCTCATAGAACCCAACCTGTTTCTATTGGTTTCCCCATTAGATACACCTGCAGTGAGGTTCAATGTGTCTAAGGTCCCTCCCTTTGTTAAAGGTGAGGACTTGTGTACTCAATTGAGCAAGTTCGGTACGATCGTATCAAAAGTGACAATGGTGCCGATACACTTGGCAAGGGGTGAATTTCGACACGTGATGACTTTTAAAAGGGTCGTTTATTTTTAGAAGGATATTTTTAAAAGGTCGACTTTTAAAAGGATATTGCCCGAAAATGTGCAAAAGCTCAATGTAGTTTTGCATGCAAAGATTAATGGCCATACTTATAGAATCTATGCCTCCTGGACGTCATGACGTGCTATGGGTGTGGAGCTCACAGACACGTAAAGAGTTCCTGTCCCGGTTTGGTGAGACCATTAGAAAATCGAGACCAGGTGATTGCAGATTCTCCTCCCTCCCCACCTAATGGGGCGGATGATATTGTAGACTCCTCCCCACGACCTAATGGTGATCGGGAAACAGTTGACTCCTCCCCCTCACCTACTGAGATACGTGGAATGGTAGACTCCTCCCCACAACCAATGGGTGAACAGGAAACAGTAGACCACTCCTCCCTACCTGCTGGTGTGACAAAAGTGGTTGATCCCTCTCCTACTGTACAGGACTGTACGGATGACAATATGGAAGGGTTCGTAACAGTGGCTCGTAAAAAAGGACATAAACGTTCATGTCCCGTCGTGAAGGATGCAAGCACAGTACAAAGTAAGGTACTGGTTGTGTCAAATGTGTCACCGAGCTTGCAAGATGGAGCTTGTGTAGAGAATCCCTGTTTGGGATTGCAAACGGAACCGGAACCGGGTTTAAGTCTAAGCAATTCGTTTGCACCACTTGCCGAACTGTTTGAGGGTTCTGAGTGTGATATAGACATCGAGAATCCTCGCACCTCTCAGGAGAACACAAGTGGTGATATTGATAACCCTGATGTCTTACATGACATTAATGTAATGGTCACAGAGGTGGGCGCAGGGATGACCAGGTGTAATGATAAAACATATAAGTCAGACAGCCCCTCAGAAGAAACCTGTAAGCCTACACGTTTCAAACAAATAAAAGGGATGATAAGAAGGAAGCTGCATGTGACGATGAGCAGCTAAACATGAATGAAAACGATATCCATGTTTCTGATCCTGGGGAGATTTGTGCCTCAGAAATAAGTTTGCATCAGGAAGAGAACGACAGAGATGATGCGTTTGATTTTGATGAACCCTACTCTACCCCATCAGGTAGTGGGTTTTGTGCCCAAGAGGATGAGGATGGGGACACTGTAGTTACAGATGTTACGTGCTCCTCCCCAAACCCCGGTCACGGTGTACCTCCGAGCCCCGAGAGGAGTCACGGCAGAAAGATGTGTTATTCTGTATGTCAAAGATCAATGGTGAAACCACACTAATTGTTACCAACAAATAAGTATTGTATTAAGCTCACACAAGAAAAACAGTACAAAAAACAATAGTAATCAATTGTACAACAAATATATCATTCATATGATGGTACCATTGAGTTTCGTACAATGTAACTCACTGTGCTCCAAGTGAGCGAAAAAAGAACATTCCCAATGTCTCTATCCCGGCATCAAGCCAAAGTCGATCCGCTCCAGTTATCGTCAGAACGATGTCGTATCGAGACCAGAATCCCGTTCGGTTGACAGTGACAGTCACGCTGCCAAAGATGTGTAAAGGTGCCCTCAAGGCGACTGGGAAATCACCCCTTTGGATATGGTCGTTCAACAGCTCCCTTTATTGAGCCTGGTGTTGGCTTAGCGGTTATGGTGCCGGCTTGGGATCCTAGGATCCTGGGTTTGAATCCCGGTCGATCGCTGAATTAACGCCATGGGGGTTGACTCAGCCTGTCATCCTTCCGAGGTCGGCAAATTGAGTACCAGCTTGCTGGGATGAATGATCATGGTGTGTACACCGTATCCCTGCGCATCGTAAGAGCGTGACCAAGTGTTGGCGTCAGGAAGGGCATCCGGCCATAAAAACATTGCCTCAAACAGGAAACCATGATTGTCATGGGGCCCGCAAGGCTAACCCCCGCTCTAGCGGGGAAAATGGCCTTAAAACGATCATTCATTCATTCATTCAACGGCTCCCTTTACGGCGAACTGCAAATTTCCACTCAAAATCCACGTTACACACACACACCAGCCTAACTACTGGATGCGATGAAAAAGTTGAAGCGAGGTGAAAAGCCTGGAGTGATCCAAAATCGTGCGCGAGGCAAAATGGCCAATGGCCCGTACTCGAGACGTAACGGCCCTCCAATGATTCTCTTCGGAATCAACCGCAAAACCTGACATGCAGGTTGATCTGTCACAGCGATAACAACTCTGTTGCAGGAATCCCTTTCCCAGGAAACCCAAAGTTCACTCGTGACCCCCGTTCGGCAGCGTTTGCTCAAAACCTCAACGCAGCTTGGCTTCTTCCACCTTTCTCACTCCGCCTCTTCCTCCTCCTTTTCCTCTTCGTCTTCGTCCGGTTCCGGTTTCTTTTAAAACATTAACTTTTTTTTACCTTTTGAAAATAGTAATCTCTATTTCACTTAAACGACCACAATAGTAGTACATGCAACCAAAAATGTTTACAGTGGATGAGAACCACAACAACGGAAGTGATGAATCCGTAACATTTCCCCCCCTCAAGAAAGAAAGTTTGAACATAGTGAAAACATTCTTTGCATGCAAAAACTCTTTTAACAAACAAAAGTAAAACTCACACCCAAAAGATCAATTCACGTGAACAACAATAATTAATATTCCCCAAAATAAAGCAACAAAACTTCCAACAACCTACAGGAATTTCCAAAGTTAGTTCACTCTGGATAAAGCATCAGCAACGACATTGTCCCTGCCCTTTACATGCTCAATTTCCAAGTTGAACTCCTGCAAAGCCAAACTCCATCTCATCAACCTCTGATTTTTATTATTCATTTTTTTTGAATGAAGGTTAAGGGGTTGTGACCAGTGAATCCAAAGCAAAGCAAATCTATAGCACTTTTTGAAGGAGGCCGAGCTGAGAGCCACGTTTCATGGTGGTTGGGTGGTGAGGCCTGGAAGTATTCACTGCATGGACGCATTTAGGAACGTTGAGTTCACGGGTTAATCCGTGTAGGAATCATGGCTCGGCTGCTCCTGAGCACTCAGTGCTTCCAACTCTTCTCTTGATCATAAAAATCATAATCACGGTTGTAGAGTCGGGTGCTGTAGTCACGTGAGTAGCGGTCCCCATCTTGGCTACCACCGTAATAGTCATCTCGTCGAGAGTTGCCAAAACTGCGCTGTTGCTGCTGGGAGCCTCCGTAGTAATCACGACTGCGGCCGCCACCAAAACAACTACTCCCACCCCGGGAGCCATAGCCACCCCTGAAACTACCTCCACGTTTTCCTCCTCTGTAGCCCCCTCGACGCCCATGGCCTGCTTTCTCTACTGTTATGGTCCGACCATCCAAACCCTTGCCATTCAAATCCGTTTCTGCATCTTTGGCGTCCTTTGTGTTTTCAAACGTGACAAAGCCAAACCCTCTCGACTTTTGCGTCTCCCTGTCTTTTATCAGCAGCACTCCCAAGAGTGGTCCATATTTGCCAAAGATAGAGTCCAGAACATCTTCACTTGTGTCAAAGTTCAGTCCACCTACAAAGAGCTTGCCAACATTGCCTCCATCCATGACTCGTGTGTGCTGACACTTAGTTTCAGGGTACTCGACAAGAAGTGCCTGTGCAAAGCGTGACGTCAGTACCTTCTCCTTCTCTTCAGAGCGCTTCCTACCCATAGCACGAGTCGCGGCACAGGATGGAAAGATACCTGGAATCTCCTGCTCTTACTGTGTGGTGTTATTTTCCATACTAGGCTTTTCAACAAACATCGGATTACCAGAAACTCGACCACCGGCCAAATCATTCCCGAAAACAAAAGAGATTCCCTCTACAGGAAGAGTGGCTTGTAAACCTACGGTGACCGGTCCTGACACCAAATCAGACTTTAAATGGATGACATGAAGTGGAGCTTTAACATAGCCACCAACCCCCTGTAAAAGAACACTAACACCAGTTGCCGTCTTCTCTGACGATGGCAAAATGCCTTCAAGCATCAAAGATTGATGTGCTCCTGTGTCCCTCAATACCCTAACAGGTCTCTGGTTCGTTAAGTCCCCATCCAGGGACACAAACCCCTCTGAAATAAAAGGTTTGTAACCCTCTTGAACAAGGTCGTTCTGTGATGCTGTAACTTTGGCATGGGAACCTTCACAAGGCACTGTCCTCCAAGGACGATTTCTCGCATTGGCCAATGCATTCGGAGTTGCACTAGTTTGACTCAGCTCCTGATTTTTCCTTTTCAGGGTGTAACATTGGAACATCAAATGTCCAGGTTTCTTGCAAAAGCGCAAGTAGGCCCGGAGGAAAAACTCGTGGTCTGCCTCGGGCCCCCCGGAAGATAAGTATGTCTTGGAACTGCAGTCTTTTGATCCCTAAAAGTCACGGTATCAGATTTGTCCCCATACTCCTCTCTACGCTGCCTCCATGAAAATCTGTTCTCTGAACCTGATTTACCATAACTCCCCATGCTAACTCTAGGCGAGAAGTTAGGTTTGTGGAACCCCATCCTGTGTGTCAAAGCATAGTCATCTGCCACGGTTGCTGCCTCATACAACTCTGGTACTTTCTTTTCATCCAGATGTACTTTAATGTCCACGTGGACACACTGTTTGAATTCCTCCACCAAGATCAATTGTCATAACAGGTTGAAGTCTTTCCCAATCTCCTTCGAGTCATACCACCTATCAAACATGGTTTCCTTTATTCTGGCAAACTCCACATGGGTCTCACACTCCCTCTTCCTGGCATTCCTGAATTTTTCTCGGTAAGCTCCAGGGACCAATTGTTACGTGGTCCTCCCGGTGACTACCTGGTCTCGGTGACCCCCGGACCGTGAGAGGAACTCCGCCAGAAAGATCTATTATTTCTGCGCTTTCGTAATGCAATCAATATGAATTCCAATCAATGACAATAAGAAACCCCACACCAAGGATCCGGAATAATCAATGATATATTCCCCGAGCAATCAACAACCATTCACAATCAGCAATCAACAGTACAAAGATGTAAACTCATCTATAATAACTCTAAGATGGCCATCTTATACATTCCTCATGTGAGCCCCACTCCCAACTCCCTCCATGGTCAATGTCTCTCTCAATGTCTCCGTACGCCTGTAGTTCGATCTCCGCACGTGGGCGGTTGAACGGACCCTTCCTGACGTGCTTTTACCGGGCACGTCCCATACCGGGAACAACGGCTGCAGCGCGCACCTCCTGGCCAAGCCAAGCGGGTAAAGCAAAGCAGGCAAAGCAACACGCGGCTTGCCCAGCGCGCGCGCCGCGCGGCCCAAGGTGCGACCCGTACGCGGCCTTGTAGACGGGGAGGCGAATGGTGCCAGCTGCTTGGTTCCGTGCACGAACCAACAGTGACTTGACGTGTCAAAGGGTAGTTACACGTCCCGGTAACTCCTCTCGCCAGACGGGCTTTTAAACGTCGATTCTCTTACATTGCTCAATCGATACCGCTCCCGTCCGAGCTCGGCGAGGAAGAAGAAGAATCGTCACGTCTCCAGGACCTTGTGTCTTTTCTTCTTCCGTTTCCGGCCTCCTTTTTCTCAGAAGGGCTCCTGACCCGTTAATCACAACAACCTTTAATCGACTACACATTGATAAGCAAAGCCCTGAATAGTAATTCACATACATTCACATAAATATGTAACACTCCCCCCCTTCAAGAAAGAAAGTTGGAACCCAGCGAAAACTTTCTTTGCCGGCCAACTTGGATAAACAACCCAGATAACTCACCCCCCCCCCCCCCCCAACTCATCAGTTCCCCCTGGGCACAGTCATCACTTAAAAATAAAGCAACAAAATTTCACACAATCCCCTAGATTAATTCCCTCTGGACCAAGCGTCAACCCCTTCTAATTTCTCTTGAATGACGGTTAAGAGGTGGTGACCCAAAGCCCCCAAATTTAAACCTCTCGATAGCACTTTTTCGGGAGGCCCAGTGGAGTATTCCTACATGGACGCCTTAAGGAATGTGGAGTTCACGGTTAGTCCGGGGAGGAAAGTTCATTACATGGACGCCTTTAAGAACGTGGAGTTCACGGTTAGTCCGTGCAGGAAAGTTCACGACCTGGACGCCTTTAAGAACGTGGCGTTCACGGTTAGTCCGTGTAGGAGCCTCGGCTCGGCGACTCCCCCGTATATAGTGCTTCAACTTCTCCAGACTCCTAACAGTTACGGTGGGACCCCTTGTCCCAGCCGTTACCTGACTGGTGGTCTCCTTCTCGGCCAGTGCTCTGACATTCATTCTTTCGGGAGGTGCCGTAACTCTGGGAGCCTCCATAGTAATATCGGCTGCTGCCAACCCCAAAACTCCTGCCAAGTGGTCCTCTTCTGTAGACCTCTCGACGCCTACGAAATGCCTTCCCTACTGTTATGGTCCGACCCTCCAAATCCTTACCATTCCAATTCTTCTCTGCCTCTCTGGCGTCTCTTGTGCTTGCAAACGTGACAAAGCCGAACCCTCTTGACCGTTGCGTTTCCCTGTCTTTTACCACCCGCACTTCCACCAGCGGCCCATATCTGTTGAAGACAGAGGTCAGAACTTCTTCCTCTGTGTTGCAGTTCAGTCCCCCTACAAATAACTTGGAACTTTTGTCGCCATCCCGAGCTGGTGGGGTGTTATTTTCCCTGCTGTGCTCTTTACCAACCCTCGGGTTACCATAAATTTGCCCCCCGGCCAAATCATTTCCGATAATCACAGATACTCCCTCTACAGGAAGCGTGGCTTGTAAACCGACGGTGACCGGTCCTGACACCAAATCGGATTCCAAATGGATGACGTGAAGTGGGGCACTAACACAGCCACCGATCCCTTGTAACCGAACACTATCACAAGTTGCGGTCCTCTTTGACAATGGCAAAATGCCTTCAAGCATTAAGGATTGATGGGCTCCTGTGTCCCTCAAAACCCTAACCGGTCTTGGGTTAGTCAAGTCTCCCTTGAGTGAGACCAACCCCTCATAAATAAATGGTTGGTAACTCTTCTGTGGGCGATTTCTTACGTTTGCCATCGCATTCGGAGTTGTACTAGTCGGACTCCGCTCTGGGTCTTCCCTTTTCATGAGGTAACAACTGGACATCAAGTGTCCAGGTTTCTTGCAAAAAGCGCAAGTAGGCCCGGAGGAAAAACTCGTGGTCTGCCTCGGGCCCCCCGAAAAATAAGTTTGTCTTAGGCCCGCAGCCCTCTGATTTCGAACAGGTGGGGTATCCGCGTTGTCCCCATAATCCTCTCGAGGCCGCCGCCATGTATTGTCGTTCTCCGCACCTGCTGTTCCCCACCTCCCCTGCGGAGATCTAGGCGAGGAGTTAGGTTCGTGGACCCCTATCCGGTGTGTTAAGGCATAATCATCTGCCAGGGTGGCTGCGTCCCACAACTTCGGTACTTTCTTTTCCTGCAGGTACACTTTGATGTCCTCGTGGACACACTGTTGAAATTCCTCCACCAGCATCAGGTCACGCAATGCTTCGAAGTCGTTCCCGACTCCTTTTGACTCACACCACCGATCAAACATATTTTCTTTCACTCTGGCAAACTCCACATGGGTCTCACTCTCCCTCTTCCTGGCATTCCTGAATTTTTGCCGGTAAGCTTCCGGAACCAACTCATAGGCTTTGAGGATGTGCTTCTTCAATACCTCATACTCTGCACATTGGTCCATTGGTAGCGCCGAATAAATCTCCTGAGCTTTTCCCACCAGCACACTTTGTACTAGTATGGTCCAGGCCTCCTCCGGCCAGTTTAACTGTCGAGCCACTTTCTCAAAGTGTGGAAAAAATTTAGCGACTTCCTTTTCACTGGAGGGTGGAACCAGCCTCACATGTCTGCCCACATCCCAGGTGTTCTGGCTAGGTGTCGACCCCGTCAGCAAGGGTGGTCCCTCTCCCCGTTCTCTCATTAACTCCAGCTCCTTGAATTTAATTTCTTGCTGAAGCTCCATGTCACGTTCCTTTAATTCCCTTTCCGCTTTTCTCTCCTCTGCTTCTCGAGGTCCCTTGCAGCTCTCCTCTCCTCTGCTTTTCTTCCTTCTAACCTTTCCTGGAGTTCTCGTTCCACTCTCCTTTCCTCTGCTTGTTTCTCTTCTCTCCTCTCTTCTGCTTTCCTTCCTTCTTCTGCTCTTTCCTTTTCTGCTTTCCTTTCTTCTTCTGCTCTTTCCTTTTCTGCTTTCCTTTCTTCTTCTGCTCTTTCCTTTTCTGCTTTCCTTTCTTCTTCTGCTCTTTCCTTTTCTGCTTTCCTTTCTTCTTCTGCTAACCTTTCCTGGAGTTCTCGTTCCACTCTCCTTTCCTCTGCTTGTTTCTCTTCTCTCCTCTCTTCTGCTTTCCTTTCCTCTTCTTTGATCCGTTCCTGGCTCCGTAATTGCAACTCCAGTTTCCGGAGCTCAACGTCTTCTGGTTCTTCGGGTAGCCACTGCCAGGCTAACTCGTCCCATGTTCCTAATCCCACCATAGACTGTATCACCGTGGTCTGCAACTCTGCCTTCCTCAAATTAGTTCGGACCTCCAAGTTAAAATGTTTGGCCAATTTCAAGAGGTCCGACTTTAGTAACGCTCTGAACTGTGCCTCACTCGGGGTTACCGCAAAGTTCTGTGCCACAAACGCCATGGTGCCTATCGTTAACACCTGTTAACCTTCACCCAAGACTTTACCCCAATTTCCCCAAAAATTTACCAATTAATACTTATTTAATTAATTTTAATTAATAAAAATATTATTTTATTATTTTATACAATTTTAGATCCCGGACGTAGACCCAATTGCGAATCCCCAAATCGTAATTTGGACGAGCCCCCAATTCTGTTACGTGGTCTTCCCGGTGACTACCTGGTCTCGGTGACCCCCGGACCGTGAGAGGAACTCCGCCAGAAAGATCTATTATTTCTGCGCTTTCGTAACGCAATCAATATGAATTCCAATCAATGACAATAAGAAACCCCACACCAAGGATCCGGAATAATCAATGATATATTCCCCGAGCAATCAACAACCATTCACAATCAGCAATCAACAGTACAAAGATGTAAACTCATCTATAATAACTCTAAGATGGCCATCTTATACATTCCTCACGTGAGCCCCACTCCCGACTCCCTCCATGGTCAATGTCTCTCTCAATGTCTCCGTACGCCTGTAGTTCGATCTCCGCACGTGGGCGGTTGAACGGACCCTTCCTGACGTGCTTTTACCGGGCACGTCCCGTACCGGGAACAACGGCTGCAGCGCGCACCTCCTGGCCAAGCCAAGCAGGTAAAGCAAAGCAGGCAAAGCAACACGCGGCTTGCCCAGCGCGCGCGCCGCGCGGCCCAAGGTGCGACCCGCACGCGGCCTTGTAGATGGGGAGGCGAACGGTGCCAGCTGCTTGGTTCCGTGCACGAACCCACAGTGACTTGACGTGTCAAAGGGTAGTTACACGTCCCGGTAACTCCTCTCGCCAGACGGGCTTTTAAACGCTGATTCTCTTACGTTGCTCAATTGATACCGCTCCCGTCCGAGCTCGGCGAGGAAGAAGAAGAATCGTCGCGTCTCCAGGACCTCGTGTCTTTTCTTCTTCCGTTTCCGGTCTCCTTTTTCTCAGAAGGGCTCCTGACCCGTTAATCACAACAACCTTTAATCGACTACACATTGATAAGCAAAGCCCTGAATAGTAATTCACATACATTCACATAAATATGTAACACAATTCATAGGCTTTGAGAATGGCTTTCTTCACTTTCTCATAATCTGCACATTGGTCAATCGGTAAAGCCGAATAGATATCTTGAGCTTTATCCACCAAAGCACTTTGCACTAACATAGTCCAGGACCCCACAGGCCATTTTAGCATTTGAGCCACCTTCTCAAAATGTAAAAATAACTTGGCTACCTCCTTTTCATTGAAGGGTGGAACCAGCCTCACATGCCTACCAACATCCCAAGTGTTCTGACTTGTTGTCGAACTAGCCGGCATGGATACTACTTCTCTCCGTTCTCCCAGTAATTCCAGCTCCTTGAGTTTAAATTCCTTCTGATACTTCATGTCCCATTCCTTTAACTCCCTTTCGGCTCCTTTCCTCTGCTCTTTCCTCTGCTCTTTCTTCTTCAGCTCTCCTTTCCTCTGCTCTTCTTTCTTCTTCAGCTCTCCTTTCCTCTGCTCTTCTCTCCTCGAGTTCTCGTGCCTGTTCTGTCTTCTTTCCTTTTCAGCTCTCCTTTCCTCTGCTCTTTCCTCGGCTCTTCTCTCCTCGAGTTCTCGTTCTCGTTCTGCTCTTTCCTTTTCCGCTTTCCATTACAACTCTTTTAACCTTTCCTGGCTCTGCAGTTGCATCTTCATTTTCCGGAGCTCCACATTTCCTTTTTCCTCGGGTAACCAATCCAAGGCTACCTCTTTCCATGTTCCTTGTCCCACCAGAGATTCTACCACCAATGTCTGCATCTCTGCTTTCTTAATATTAACTCGCACCTCCAAGTTAAAATATTTGGCCAATATCATGAGTTCCGATCTTTTTAACGCCTGGAACTGTGCCTCATTAGTGGACGCCGCAAACTTTTCTGCGTCAAACACCATGGTGACTATCAGTTAACACCTGTTAACCTTCACACAAAAAAATTTCAATTTTTTTTTTTTTTAATTTGGGAATGTTAGAAAAATTCCAAATTTGGGAATTTTGGAAATGCTAGGGAATTCTATCCCGGACGAGGATGTTAGGGAATTCTATCCCGGACGAGGCCTCGCTTTCTGTTTCGTGCTCCTCTCCAAACCCCGGTCACGGTGTACCTCCGAGCCCCGAGAGGAGTCACGGCAGAAAGATGTGTTATTCTGCATGTCAAAGATCAATGGTGAAACCACACCAATTGTTACCAACAAACAAGTATTGTATTAAGGTCACACAAGAATAACAGTGCAAAAAACAATAGTAATCAATTGTACAACAAATATATCATTCCTATAATGGTACCATCAGTTTCGTACATTGTAACTCACTGTGCTCCAAGTGAGCAAAAAAAGAACGTTCCCAATGTCTCTATCCCGGCATCAAGCCAAAGTCGATCCGCTCCAGTGATCGTCAGAACAATGTCGTATCGAGACCAGAATCCTGTTCGGTTGACAGTGATAGTCACGCTGCCAAAGATGCATAAAGGTGCCCTCAAGGCGACTGGGAAATCACCCCTTTGGATATGGTCGTTCAACGGCTCCCGTTACGGCGAACCGCAAATTTCCACTCAAAATCCACGTTACACACACACACCAGCTTAACTTCTGGATGCGGTGAAAAGGTTGAAGCGAGGTGAAAAGCCTGGAGCGATCCGAAATCGTGCGCGAGGCAAAATGGCCAACGGCCCGTACTCGAGACGTAACGGCCCTCCAATGATTCTCTTCGGAATCAACTGCAAAACCTGACACGCAGGTTGATCTGTCACAGCGATAACAACTCTGTCGCAGGAATCCCTTTCCCGAGAAACCCAAAGTTCACTCGTGACCCCCGTTCGGCAGCATTTGCTCAAAACTCATCGCAGCTCGGCTTCTTCCACCTTTCTCGCTCTGCCTCTTCTTCCTCCTTTTCCTCTTCGTCTTAGTCCGGTTCCGGTTTCTTTTAAAACATTAACTTTTTTTACCTTTTGAAAATAGTAATCTCTATTTCACTTAAACGACAACAATAGTAGTACATGCAACCAAAAATGTTTACAGTGGATGAGAACCACAACAACGGAAGTGACGAATCCGTAACACAGAAGATGAAGTTAAAAAATTCCTCGATGAATCCTTCAGGAAAAGGAATGTCAGAATTCCGGATTATTTCCCAAACCTACATGCTTTTCTAAAAACGACGAGAAACATGATTCGTGAACCCCAGCAAGTTGGGATCTCAGAACCTCAATTTCAGCGGTTGAGGAAGTGTGCCACAAAGGCAGGAAAAGAACTCCAAGAGGAGGAAAATTAATAAAGAATAAATGAAGGTAACGTCTCTCAACATAAACGGAGGCCGCAGCTGTATGCAGCGTCTGGAGGTGTTACAACTATTTGAGAAAGAAAAGATTGATATTTTCATGTTACAAGAGACGCACATCAACCAATCTTGTGAAGACGAGTGGCGCAGAATGTTTAAACGGTGCCATGTTTTCTCCAGTGCGGTTGAAGAAGCTAAAGCGGGGGTGGCAATAATCTTGCATCCTCGCCTTCAACCATCTGAGATTCACTATAGAGAGATTTGTAAGGGTTTCTTGATGGTGGTGGATTTTATTAGCAGCAATCAAAAGGTTAGCATTATTAATGTGTATTGCCCCAGTGACAGCGCTGAAAGGGCTCTATTTCTTCCAAAATTAGCGGATTGTTTAAGCATTGTTGATTTGACTTGTTTAATTTGTATGGGGGGAGACTGCACACTCAACCCTCGACTGGACAGGAACACTCCTGAGCCACATCCACCCAGTGCAAAGTCCTTGGCACAACTTGGGAAAAAATACAAACTTAGAGATGTATGGCGATTACAAAATCCAAACCACCGTCAATATACATGGGTGTGCTGTGCAAAAAACCAGTTAACCATGGGTCGACTGGACAGATTGTACGTGAACCAAGGAATGGTGAATCTGGTTAAGAGAACATGTAGAACTCCATCTGGCTTTTCTGATCACCATATGATTGCAATGGATTGTATGTTACCCTATCATTGCTGTAAGAGTGTACACTGGAATTTCAATGTGAAATTGTTACAAGATGAACATTTAAAAAATGCCTTCAGACTGGTATGGGAAGGATTAGAAAAGAAAAAGTGTTCCTATGTCAATATGCGACAGTGGTGGGACTGTACCAAGTCACAACTTCGGATTTTCTGCCAACAATATTGCTCGTCTGCCACCAGTAATACGTCTGGGTTGATAAGTGCTCTAAAAGCAGATGTACTTAAATATGAACAAGAAGCTGGAACATCTTGGGGAAGTGACCAATATCAGCAGCTGATAGAAAAAAAGACCCTGCTGGCCGAACTGGTCAAAGAGCGTGCGGCGGGCGCAATGATTCACCTGCGGATGAGCATAATACACCTCGAGACTCCAAACAAAGATTTCTTCAAAATGCAGAAGGCTGCCAACACTTCTCGGCAGATTCAGAGTCTACGCTCTTCCGACGGTGTTCTGACTTGCGAGAGTGACATTAAACATTCACTGCAAGAGTTTTACTCAAACTTGTTTACTCCAAGAACGGTGGATAAAACGACAGCAAATGAGATGATTGAACTTCTCCCATCTCTTTCTGAAGAGCAGCAACTCCAACTGGAATGTGACATTTCTCTGGAGTAGCTCACAACAGCAGTGAAACAACTCGAAGACGGCAAGGCCCCCGGAATTGACGGACTTCCTGCTGAATTTTACAAAGTTTTTTGGAATGTTCTGGGTCCTGCTTTAATTGAGATTTTTCACGAGAGCCTAAATCAGGGGGAATTCCCCCTGAGCTGCAGAAGAGCTGTCTTATGTCTTCTTCCCAAGAAAGGGGATTTGCAGCAGATTACAAACTGGCGGCCTGTGTCATTGTTAAATACTGACTATAAGATTGTGTCAAAAATGCTTGCAATGCGTCTTAAAAAGGTCATCTCGTTCTTAGCTGGGAATGACCAAACGTATTGCATACCTGAATGATCCATTTATGACAGTATTTTCTTGGTTCGAGACTTGATTACTATCGGTCAAACTGCGTCGCACGCTTTTGGGTTATTACTCCTTGATCAGGAGAAAGCTTTTGATAGTGTGGATCACTCATTTTTGTTTGCAGTTCTTACTAAAGCAGGATTTGGAGAAAAATTCATTTCTTGCATAAAACCTTTATACAACAATGTATCATGCCTGCTAAAAGTAAATAACAGTCTGTGTCGTCCTTTCCCCTTTCAGCGTGGCATCCGTCAGGGCTGTCCACTGTCAGGCATGTTGTACACAGTCCATCGAACCCTTACTGGCTCTCCTTCGTACCACCTTATCTGGTTTGTCCTTGTCAAACAATTCCAAAATTGTTACGTCGGCATATGCAGACGACCTGTGTGTTGTGGTTAAAAACCAGGAAGATGTTTTTGAGCTATCCCGGTGTTTTGCCAAATTTGAACTTGCTTCATCAGCAAGAGTAAATTGGAACAAGAGCGTAGCTCTTTCTCTGTACCCAGATACCCTATCTGGGTCACAGGCTTCCCATATGGTTCCCCCAACTCTTCCAGGAGGAATGTTATGGAAAACGGATGGGTTTATATACCTAGGCATCCATTTGGGAACTACAAGCTATATGAAGAAAAACTGGGATGGTTTCCTAGATAACATTAAGCAGAAACTATCAAAGTGGAAAGGGATGCTCCATATCTTGTCACTTAAGGCACGGGTAACGATAATAAACAACCTGGTGCTTCCAATCGTATGGCATAAGATCATAGCACTCCAGCCTCCTCAAGCTCTGATCAACAACATTCAGAGGGGTCTAGTTGACTTCTTCTGGGGAGGCCACCACTGGCTTAAGCCAGATGTGTTGTACAGACCACGTAATTCAGGTGGTCAAAACCTGGTGCACATCCCTAGTCGAATAATGGCTTTTCGGCTAATGACAAAACGTCTGCTGTACAGCGAGGTTGTACCCTGACGTCCTCTCATGAATACCTTGCTCAGGCAAGTAGGTGGAATGGACTATGACCGGGAACCTTTCCTTATGGACTTGAAGCAGGTCGGCAGAGCTCGGCTCCCTGCATTTCATCGGTCTCTCCTGAATGCCTGGCAAGCTCTAGGAGTGCAGCGGTTGGAGATCTCTTATGATCCCAGGAGGTTTGTGCATGAGCCATTGTTCCAAAACTCACTATTCGCTGAAGTATCTACCAGCCGAGCTTTTATGGAGCATTTTACGAACAATGGGATTAATAAAGTGCGAGATCTTATGGAGCTATCCTTGAAGTGATGGTTGTCTGCCAGCGCTGTTTCTGGAAAAATTGGCTTGCGTTCAATTAGAATAGTGAGCAGGGTCATAAAGATTGTATCCCAGACTTTTTTAGATTTAAATATTGGGTGGAATGGGGTAAATGAGGAAGTAGATTTTCGTTTAACCTTCCCTGAACTCTCAGTCACTGCCCAGGAACAACATGGTGTGTTTTCCTCTAACAGCGAAGAATCCGCTGTTATATTTGTCTAGAGAATCCGATGTGTGTGTTCCACATCTTGGGAAAAAGGGCAATGTATAGAATTTGTCTAGAGGTGTGCTTACCGGGCTGTGCAGCACCCTTAAGGAACAAGTGGCAAGAGTTTTTACCTGCTGGAGCATTTCTCTCTCAAAATTGGGATGAAATGTACAGGTGTCCTACTGTCGGACGTACAGGAGACCTAAATTGGAGACTGGTCCATCACGCCCTGTCTACACAGGTGTTAGTTCAGAAGTTTAACCCTGCTGTGTCTAATTTGTCCTTTTTGTGGTAATGTTGAACATTTGTATCATGTGTTTATTGAGTGCAAGAGATTGTCATCTCTGTTTCTGTATCTGAGCCGAATCTTTTGTAAATTCAAAATTGTTTTTTCTGTTACAATCTTTGTTTACGGACTTGCATGTAATACTAGGAAAAACTCTGTGATTTTGCTTGGAATTGCTAAGCTTGCAATTTATAAAACCAGAAAAGCCAGATTAGGTCGTGGAAAAAATGAAAATGCACTTTTTTGTTTCATAGGGATGGTGTCAAAAGCTTGAAGATGCTTATCATGTAAACATGGGGAACCTTCTTGTGTTTGAAGAGTTATGGGGCATGGGGGGGGGGGGGGTGTTTTGTGCAAATGCATTGGAAATGAGGTTGTGATTTGTATGTAAAGTGGAGTTGGAATACTTTGGTTTTATACTTTTAAAATAAAAGGACACAAAAGTCAAGTCTCTCTATCTCTATCTCTATCTCTACAAATATATATATACTAGCTGAGGTACCCGGCTTCGCCCAGGTTGAATAAGAATAAGACAAATATATGATGAAAAGAACATGTATATTTTAGAGCAATATCACAGTACATTGCCTACATGACGTTTTGTCAATTTTCAATTTCTCAAAACCTCTTGGTATACATTTCTGGTTAACTTTGGGGTTTCCTGGGAAAGGGATTCCTGCGACAGTTGTTATCGCTGTGACAGATAAACCTGCGTGACAGGTTTTGCGGTTGATTCCGAAGAGAATCATTAGAGTGCCGTTACGTCTCGAGAACGGACCGTTGGCCGTTTTGTCTCGCGCCTGATTTCGCATCGCTCCAGGTTCTTCACCTCGCTTCAACCATTTTCACAACCATCCAGTCGTTAATCTGGTGTGTGTGTGTAACGTGGATTTTGAGTGGGAATTTGCGGTTCGTCGATTGGGAGCCGTTGAACGTCCATACCCAAAGGTGTGATTTCCCAGCCGCCTCTTGAGGACACTTTTGCCTATCTTTGGCAGTGTGACTGTCAACCGAACGGGATTCTGGTCTCGATACAACATCGTTCTGACGATCGCTTCAACATCACCCATCCCACAACACCCGACCCGTCCCACAACACCCGACCCGTCCCACAACACCCGACCCGTCCCACAACACCCGACCCGTCCCACAACACCCGACCCGTCCCACAACGCCCGACCCGTCCCACAACGCCCGACCCGTCCCACAACGCCCGACCCGTCCCACAACGCCCGACCCGTCCCACAACACCCGACCCGTCCCACAACGATTGAAATGGCAGACTTTGCAGCACCGAGTCAGCTCTGACTGGAGCTAAAAAGCTTTGGACTCTCACAATCGGCAAAGCCAGAGGAGCCCAGGGCCTGGAAGCAGGATGAGGGGAGGTCGGAGGGTACGTTAGTCATTACCGTGTCTGGGAGAGAAGGACTTGCATGGATATGGGTTTGGGAGATTGTGGCTTGGGTCAGATTCCCAGAAGGAATTCGTAGCAATGCCGTTAACCACGATGCCGTTAACCACGATGTCGTTAACCACGATGCCGTCCATGGGCATTTCCACTGTGAACACCAACGTGCATTTCCTGGGTTTCACCTGCGCTCCTGCAGCGCCGCACTCTTCCGCATTTGGGGAAGGTCGAGATTAAATCGACCGTCGTTGGTTAACCAAAAAAATATTTCCAACAGTTGAAATAATTATTGTTTCCAACAGTTGGAATGTAATGAAATTTGAATTCGAATAAAATCTCAACTAAAAAAAAAACCGTTTATTCGTTCTTGGCGTGAAAAAATGGCGCACATTTTGTCATTATGTGCGACTTTACGTCACTCCTACGGACGTGAAAACATTTGTTTTCCTTAAAGATATATTTAAAATAAATAAAATAGTACATAAATTAACAATAAAAGAAGCTAAAAAAACAATTTAAAATACAATAAAAAGCACATTAAAAAAATATAAATATGTACGTACAGTATACTGTACGTACGCGCAACCGCTGCTTCGCATTCACAACCGAGGCGACGTACAGTATTCCTTTACTCTGTCTGTGTTAGCCATGGGTCCGAAGAAGGATAATGCTAGTGTTTCCAAGCATAATGTGGTTACGATGGACGATAAGGTAAATCTGATTAAAAGGTATGGAAAAGGTGGAAAAGTGTCGGTGATAGCGCATAGACCTCATCGCGAATCGGAACCGCAATGCATCATGGGATCGGAAAGGGGCAATAGCGCCGCCACAAACTACACCACGGAATTGCAGCTGGCGCGGTTTTTTAAACCATTGATATTAAAATAAAAAGTCGCCTATAACCACCGGGATTTTATGCTGATTCCGAATCTGTGTCTAAAACTTTTCTCCGATGTGTAGTTCTTGAGTTGTAAGCGGACATCAAGACAGACAGACAGACACTCCTCCTTTATATATAGAGATATATATATATATATACTAGCTGAGGTACCCGGCTTCGCCCGGGTTGAATAAGAATAATACAAATATATGATGAAAAGAACATGTATATTTTAGAGCAATATCACAGTACATTTCCTACATGACGTTTTGTCAATTTTCAATTTCTCAAAACCTCTTGGTATACAACATTTCTGGTTTTCTTACTTGGTGCCAAGACATAAAGATTGCTTGGTTTTCCAACCCTCGAGCAGCCCACGTACAGCTGGCCATGGGAAGTACCCGGCATTGCCGTGCGGGGGAAGGGAGGGGAGGAGGAAGGGGAGGGGAGGGGAATGGGGGGGGGAGGGGAGGAGAGGGTGGGGAGGGGAGAAGAGGAGAAGAGGAGGGAGGGGGAGGAGGAGAGGGGAGAAGAGTGAGGGGGAGGAGGAGAGAGGAGGGGGGGAGGTGAGGGGGGAGGGGAGGGGAGGGGGAGGGGAAGGTGGCAGGGGAGGGGAGGGGGAGGGAGAGGGAGGGGAAGGGGGGAGTGGAGGGGAAGGGGGAGTGGAGGGGAAGGGTGGAGGGGGAGGGGAGGGGGAGGCGGAGGGAGAGGAGGGAGGGAGGGGAGTGGAGGGGGAGGGGGGAGTGGAGGGGGAGGGGGGAGTGGAGGGAAAGGAGGGGGGAACGCAATTCCCGCCATTTCCACTCACGATCGAGGCCTCCACAGTCCACAGTGGCCGCACCTCTTCTTCCTCCTACAACTTCGTCTCACCTTTCACTCAAAATGCACGAAATTCTGCCGCATGAAATTATGTAGAGGCCTCGTCGGGGGGGATATAAGGTAGATAAGGAAGGCGTAACAGAAGAATCAAAATAAAAGTGGAAGAACATAAGGAAATGGGAGCTATGCTGGACCCACGGCCAAACCCGACAAACCATTGCAATACACCCCGAACGTCTAGCGCCGCCACAAACTACACCATGGAATTGCAGCTGGCGCGGGTTTTTTAAACCATTGATATTAAAATAAAACGTAGCCTAAAACTACTGGGATTTTATGCTGATTCCGAATCTGTGTCTAAAACTTTTCTCTGATGTGTAGTTCTTGAGTTATAAGCGGACATCGACACACACACACACACACACACACACACACACACACCTCCTTTATATATAGATATATATATATATATATATATATATATATATATATATATATATAATTATAAAATTGAAATCTTGCGTGTTTGTATGTAACATTCGATCGGTCCGGGGGCGTGGCTTACCCCTTTGAGAGAGTAGTAATATCCACCATTTTATTAACTCGCATAGCTTTGAGGCCTGTTTTGTAGGCCCGTGGTGTCTTGCTCTCTCTCTCAGTTTTATTTCAAATCAAATTCGATATATCATTTCATTTTTCACAGTCGCTAACATAGTTTTAGACTCGGTTGAAAAAAAACGGGAAGAAAATCCGATGAAAGTTTCCGTTTATAGAACGAAATGAATTCTGAAAGGCTTGTATCTTCAAGGCCATTGAGTCTGTTTCACGCCTTTATCTTCAATCTAAGTCACCATCTGATTTCATTTTTATCGATGGTTTTAGACTCGGTAAAAGAAATAATTGAGAACATTCACGCACACACGGGAAATTGCAGAGATATATTTTTAAAATCGCGCCACGTTGATATACGAAAATACACCGCCTAAAATAACAGGCATACAGTATATATCTTTGTCATTTCATTCAACATTATTACCCGGAAGTAAAATATGTTTCAGGAAATTACCGAGAGATATTTCTTCGATTTTTAAAATTATTTATATGCGCATACACTTTAAATAGGTTTATTTGAAATCTTTAATTTTCACAATGTAATTTATTTGTCATTTGATGATCGGCAAAACGATAGCACAAACACAATACTATTTGCAGGAAGAATGTCGTATCAACCCTCCGACGGCGCTACGGACGCGGACAACGAATCACACCTCACGTCTATGGACGCGAATAGCAACATCCGCACGAATCAGTCATCAATGATTTTCATTGACGCGCCTGGAGGCACAGGGAAGACGTTTCTTATTAACCTGATTCTCTCTAAAGTGAGAGCGAGTGGAGAAGTTGCCCCTGCGGTGGCCTCATCTGGCATAGCTGCTACCCTCATGCCTGGTGGAAGAACAGAGCACTCAAGGTTCCAAATCCCTCTGACACCGAGGGAAGATGGCGTATGCAACATCGATAAAAATTCAACTATCGCAGACCTCTTTCGAAGTACAAAACTCATCGTGTGGGATGAGTGTCCTATGATCAGGAGAGAGAGTTTCGAGGCTGTGGATCGCACGTTGCGTGATGTATGTGACAAAGACGAGCCTTTTGGAGGGATCTTGACGATATGCTGTGGTGATTTCCGTCAACGTGATCGGAGATAAGGGCCGAAATCACGTGTCACAGGTAAGTGATTTAGAACGCTGGAGAGGTGAGCCTTATGGCTTGCTGGCCCAAATAATCTCCCTGATGTCCAGCGTTCGCTTTATTTCTATTCTTTTATCTATTCAAACTGACATTGACCCAACGGGTCATGGGTCGTCTAGGGGTAGCATCATCATCATCATTGGCTGAGGGGTAGCATCATTGGCTGAGGCATAGCATCATTGGCTGAGGGGTAGCATCATTGGCTGAGGGGTAGCATCATTGGCTGAGGGGTAGCATCATTGGCTGAGGGGTAGCATCATTGGCTGAGGGGTAGCATCATTGGCTGAGGGGTAGCATCATTGGCTGAGGGGTAGCATCATTGGCTGAGGGGTAGCATCATTGGCTGAGGGGTAGCATCATTGGCTGAGGGGTAGCATCATTGGCTGAGGGGTAGCATCATTGGCTGAGGTGTAGCATCATTGGCTGAGGGGTAGCATCATTGGCTGAGGGGTAGCATCATTGGCTGAGGGGTAGCATCATTGGCTGAGGGGCAGCATCATTGGCTGAGGGGTAGCATCATTGGCTGAGGTGTAGCATCATTGGCTGAGGGGTCACATCATTGGCTGAGGGGTAGCATCATTGGCTGAGGGGTGGCATCATTGGCTGAGGGGTAGCATCATTGGCTGAGGGGTAGCATCATTGGCTGAGGGGTAGCATCATTGGCTGAGGGGTAGCATCATTGGCTGAGGGGTAGCATCATTGGCTGAGGGGTAGCATCATTGGCTGAGGTGTAGCATCATTGGCTGAGGGGTGACATCATTGGCTGAGGGGCGGCATCATTGGCTGAGGGGTGGCATCATTGGCTGAGGGGCGACATCATTGGCTGAGGGGTGGCATCATTGGCTGAGACACGACATCATTGGCTGAGGGGTGACATCATTGGCTGAGGGGCGACATCATTGGCTGAGGGGCGACATCATTGGATGAGGGGTGGCATCATTGGCTGAGGGGCGACATCATTGGCTGAGGGGCGACATCATTGGCTGAGGTGTGACATCATTGGCTGAGGTGTGACATCATTGGCTGAGGTGTGACATCATTGGCTGAGGGGCGACATCATTGGCTGAGGGGCGGCATCATTGGCTGAGGGGTGACATCATTGGCTGAGGGGTGACATCATTGGCTGAGGGGCGACATCATTGGCTGAGGGGCGACATCATTGGCTGAGGGGCGGCATCATTGGCTGAGGGGCGGCATCATTGGCTGAGGGGTGGCATCATTGGCTGAGGGGTGGCATCATTGGCTGAGGGGTGGCATCATTGGCTGAGGGGCGACATCATTGGCTGAGGGGCGACATCATTGGCTGAGGGGCGGCATCATTGGCTGAGGGGCGGCATCATTGGCTGAGGGGCGACATCATTGGCTGAGGGGCGACATCATTGGCTGAGGGGCGACATCATTGGCTGAGGGGCGACATCATTGGCTGAGGGGCGACATCATTGGCTGAGGGGCGGCATCATTGGCTGAGGGGCGGCATCATTGGCTGAGGGGCGACATCATTGGCTGAGGGGCGGCATCATTGGCTGAGGGGCGGCATCATTGGCTGAGGGGCGGCATCATTGGCTGAGGGGCGGCATCATTGGCTGAGGGGCGGCATCATTGGCTGAGGGGCGGCATCATTGGCTGAGGGGCGGCATCATTGGCTGAGGGGCGACATCATAGGCTGAGGGGCGACATCATTGGCTGAGGGGCGGCATCATTGGCTGAGGGGCGGCATCATTGGCTGAGGGGCGACATCATTGGCTGAGGGGCGACATCATTGGCTGAGGTGCGACATCATTGGCTGAGGGGCGACATCATTGGCTGAGGGGCGGCATCATTGGCTGAGGGGTGACATCATTGGCTGAGGGGCGGCATCATTGGCTGAGGGGCGACATCATTGGTTGCGGGGCGGCATCATTGGATGCGTGGTGGCATCATTGGCTGAGGGGCGACATCATTGGCTGAGGGGCGACATCATTGGCTGAGGGGCGACATCATTGGCTGAGGGGCGACATCATTGGCTGAGGTGCGACATCATTGGCTGAGGGGCGACATCATTGGCTGAGGGGCGGCATCATTGGCTGAGGGGTGACATCATTGGCTGAGGGGCGGCATCATTGGCTGAGGGGCGACATCATTGGTTGCGGGGCGGCATCATTGGATGCGTGGTGGCATCATTGGCTGAGGGGCGACATCATTGGCTGAGGGGCGACATCATTGGCTGAGGGGCGACATCATTGGCTGAGGGGCGACATCATTGGCTGAGGGGCGGCAACATTGGCTGAGGGGCGACATCATTGGCTGAGGGGCGGCATCATTGGCTGAGGGGCAGCATCATTGGCTGAGGGGTAGCATCATTGGCTGAGGGGTAGCATCATTGGCTGAGGGGTAGCATCATTGGCTGAGGGGTAGCATCATTGGCTGAGGGGTAGCATCATTGGCTGAGGGGATAGCATCATTGGCTGAGGGGCGACATCATTGGCTGAGGTGTAGCATCATTGGCTGAGGGGCGACATCATTGGCTGAGGTGTAGCATCATTGGCTGAGGGGCGACATCATTGGCTGAGGGGCGACATCATTGGCTGAGGGGCGACATCATTGGCTGAGGTGTAGCATCATTGGCTGAGGGGCGACATCATTGGCTGAGGTGTAGCATCATTGGCTGAGGGGCGACATCATTGGCTGAGGTGTAGCATCATTGGCTGAGGGGCGACATCATTGGCTGAGGTGTAGCATCATTGGCTGAGGGGTAGCATCATTGGCTGAGGGGTAGCATCATTGGCTGAGGGGTAGCATCATTGGCTGAGGGGCGACATCATTGGCTGAGGGGTAGCATCATTGGCTGAGGGGCGACATCATTGGCTGAGGTGCAGCATCATTGGCTGAGGGGTAGCATCATTGGCTGAGGGGTAGCATCATTGGCTGAGGGGTAGCATCATTGGCTGAGGGGTAGCATCATTGGCTGAGGTGTAGCATCATTGGCTGAGGGGTAGCATCATTGGCTGAGGGGTAGCATCATTGGCTGAGGTGTAGCATCATTGGCTGAGGGGTAGCATCATTGGCTGAGGGGTGGCATCATTGGCTGAGGGGTAGCATCATTGGCTGAGGGGTAGCATCATTGGCTGAGGGGTAGCATCATTGGCTGAGGTGTAGCATCATTGGCTGAGGGGTCACATCATTGGCTGAGGGGTAGCATCATTGGCTGAGGGTTAACATCATTGGCTGAGGGGTAGCATCATTGGCTGAGGGGTCACATCATTGGCTGAGGGGTCACATCATTGGCTGAGGGGTCACATCATTGGCTGAGGGGTCACATCATTGGCTGAGGGGTCACATCATTGGCTGAGGGGTCACATCATTGGCTGAGGGGTAGCATCATTGGCTTAGGGGTGGCATCATTTGCTGAGGTGTAGCATCATTGGCTGAGGGGTAGCATCATTGGCTTAGGGGTGGCATCATTTGCTGAGGTGTAGCATCATTGGCTGAGGGGTCACATCATTGGCTGAGGGGTAGCATCATTGGCTGAGGGTTAACATCATTGGCTGAGGGGTAGCATCATTTGCTGAGGGGTCACATCATTGGCTGAGGGGTCACATCATTGGCTGAGGGGTAGCATCATTGGCTGAGGGGTCACATCATTGGCTGTGGGGTGGCATCATTGGCTGAGGGGTCTTCTCCTCACTGCTCATTACTAAAAACTACTCTTCTTTGTGAGGATTGATAAATAAAAGCAATTAGAACCAGTAAATTTAGTTTTATATGGCATTTTGCCTCTATTAGAAACTGTGAGAAAATTATATATCTTCGCCATAGGTTGACCTTTGACCCCCACTGTAACCATGGTAACCCCTTAATTATATATAATAACATTGACCCAACGGGTCATGGGTCGTCTAGTATATATATATCTCTCTCTCTCTCTCTCTCTCTCTCTCTCTCTCTCTCTCTCTCTCTCGATATATATCCGAATACGTATATGTCCACAACTTTTTGAGATATCGTGCTATGTATCATTTTTGCCCTATCGATTCTTCATAGGTGAAGAATCACTTAAAAACATTATCGGATGGCAAAAAAAATAATCTAAGAAATAAATAAATAAATTACAATTTTTTTTATCGGATCACCAAAATGTAATCATTTCATCCGCGTCACATACTCAACCTCTCGACCAAATTTCGACTGAATCAGTCCTCAACATTTTGAGATACTATGGTCACAGACAGACAGACAGGGGTGAAAGCATAACGTCCATGCACCTTCGGTGGCGGAAGTAACAACACAATGAAAGACACGACAGGCAACGCCATGCGATTGAAGGCGTTTAATTTTGACATTTGGACCGCATTAAAAGCTCATGCTCCGTGCTCTGCGCTCTTCGCGAGCATGCAATGCGATCCTGGGAAATGAGAAATCCTTTACTTGAGTAGAGGTTCGCACGTCGAGTCTAACATTACACGGAACACACTTCATCGATTCATTTGCCTTTCTAACAGCTCTGCTGACACGTGCGCAATTTCTGCGCTTTTAGAGCCTTTCGGGATTCGGACCCACGAGACGAGTTGAGACACCAGTAATTAAAAGACGGAATTAAAAGCTTTTCGAAGTGACGTTTGTGGTGTGGACGAGGTTACGTTGCCGACGGTGCGAAGGAGTTTTGCTCGTTATTACTTTCGGTGAGAAATATAACAATATATAAGTTATCACAGAGCAAGAGGAGGCTTTAAATCAGAGACAGTGTACTTATTAAAAGTCCGCAGCTCGAGTTACATCACGAATAACATTGTTTTTTTTTTTGTTTTTTTTTAACCTGTCTGCGACTTTTCTAACAGAAAGGCTACAGTATGAGCTGGGATACACAAAACAGCTGCACCCGTATAACAATCGCGTACCTGTACTGTGCGCGAGCGGCTCAGGACTCAAACAAAAAAAAAATAATAAAAATAAATAAATAATAAAACTAAAACTTTTTCAACAAACCCGGTGACCGCGGTGCACACGTGACGTCGGGAAAATATTATGATGGCTTTTAACGTTGGTTTTAGGGAATCGGGATCGGCCTTCTGGCTCGTCTGGAGCCGCGGCGTGCGACTGCGCTCTCGAGCTTCGGCTCAAAAAGCCTCCGGGAGAGCGAACCCCGGAGCTTGACGTTAATCTTCGATGTCAGGACCGTTATGTGCACTCGGCGATCACGTGAGGCGCGCGCCCGAGGGTCACGTGACGCACGTGACGCGCGCGCGAACCTCGAGAGCTGTAAACGGAAATAAATATTTCATTGCAAAATGTTATAAGGCTTTTGGAATTCGTAGCGTTGCGCATAAAACGCCGATTGTGCGAAGAGTCAATTACTTATTCTAATTGGCGTGTTTTTGGCGAACGCACGTTTCAGCTTCGTCCCGAGCAAGCGCATGCCAACGGGAATGCGAGGAGGAGGGGGCGAGGAACACGATTCTTCGAACGATGTTTTCTTCTGGATGATGTGCGTGGATTGTGATTTCGTCTGAAAGTCCACAGTAATTAAAACCATTTCTTTATGCACTGCCGAGATGCTTTATTAGTTCTGTCGATGCCGTTACATTTGGCGCGTCATCCCGAACTCGAAATGCAAATTAGGTCGATCACGTGACGCGACATGTGACCCTCGCAGTACCACTACCGGCACAGGAGTGTGAGCACCACAATCACCGTGAATACCTCCCAAATGAAGACGGGCGAAAAACTGAAGATTCTTTCGAAATCATCCCGTGCCATCCATACATATGGAGTTACCTGCAGCAGGTACCATCGTAGTGCCTTCGTTGTTGTCGTCCAGCTGTTCGTATGCTGCAAGAGATTGGTCTTTTGGGTCTATCTTGGTCTTGTCTATCTCATTACATTATTTCAACACTGAGTAGTCACATTGGTGGTTGCCACCAGCACGTTTCTGTAGGTGTTATCTTTGGCTATGAGGAGCCCGGCTCTTCCCCGAGCTCCACAAATCTTACTATAATTCACCAAATGTCTGTCTGTCTGTTCCCAGGTACCGCAAAAACGGCTGAACCGATCAAAACGAAATTTTGGGTGGGTAATCCTGGGACCACCTGGAGTAAAATAGGCTATATTGTTTTTCCAATTTTTTTTCCAATTTTCCAGTTTTTCCAAACACGATGGAATAATATTTACCGATATGAACAGTGATGTGGCTTTTATGGAAATTCTACAAATACTGTTTAGATTTTGATGATTTGCGTGTGATATGATTTAACGGATGTTTATATAAATCGTTTAAAATAAAATAAAAGCCTTTAATTTCTGATATTTTGCCTTTTCATTTGGGCCTCCCCATTGAAGCCCGGCCCGTAGTGCGGATACCGTTGCTAGTTATATATAATCTCCTGTTTTCAGAGGATCATGGAATCCAGGTCGACAGAACAGCCAGCTTAACGTGCTTCTCTCCCCCTAAAAGATCTAAGGCATCGTTGTGAAGAGCTTGAAACTTTAATCAGCAGCTACATACATCACCTAGTAAGTTTGAATGCTAATCTATAGACTATAAATTGAGGGGTTGTGTGTGTGTGTGTGTGTGTGTGTGTGTGTGTGTGTGTGTGTGTGTGTGTGTGTGTGTGTGTGTGTGTGTGTAATAATATAATATTAAATATAAATTTTACTTCGTGGGTGTAGGGAAGTGTTTTAGGCACCCACAAAAATAGAAAAAAACCCATTGATTTCTTCAAAACGCCAACAGGATTAGAAAATCATCTGGCAATGTTGCGCACTCCTGCTAGTTAATTATAAATCGCATTCCAAAAGTCCTTACAGGCTATGATTGTAAGGCCCAATCTGATGTGAGGTTCAGATTCAAATAAAGTGAACAGGAAATGGTCATTTCGCCTATCTGATCTCATAAGTATATCGCCTACTCCGAAGAGTCCCAAGAGGCAATCTTCACTTGACGAGGAAAGGAGCGCTTAATTTGATGTTAAAGGCCAAAACCACACTCTTGGCATCACTTGCTCAATCTCAGAGGCACTAACAGGGGTACATTTGAGGTTTGTGGTGGCGTTAGTGGTTAAGTAATTTTTGTGCTTTGAGGAAAAGTGACATTTACGCAATTGCGGGTTTGATATGATGTCCAAAATTGGTTCTAATGAAACTTACCAACTTGGCAAAACCAAGATGATGGGGGACTGCCTCCATGCTTCCAATACTAAGTGAACAGTTCTGAAACAAAGATGTCTTACTTGTTTATACAAAATGGTCTTCCTCGACATGAGAATTCCTTTGGTGAGGTTACCAATTTGAACCTGAATTAGTGAAGGCCGAGCTGGCTGGCTCCAGAATGCTCTGTATAATACAGAGTTGTCACCTGATTTAAACCGGTAATTAGGTGCAAACATTTTACCTGGAGAGAACCAAATGTGCTTGCTGCAAGTCTGCGATCAATCAGAGGTTGCAACTGGTTTATGCCATCCACCTCTGGACCTGCACTTGCATCATTGGTCACGACTTCCTGGTTGTGCGACATGTATGTGTTAACAAAAGGTATTTCTGCACATGATAACCATCCTCCATAGAAGTAGCTACAACTATTTGATGAGTAAACGGATTCATTTATTTGTGTAGAGCAGGTGACTGCTGGTTTGTATAATTGCTAGGGTGTGTGGTTGTGCAGTTTATGCAATGCACCTGCAGCTTACAAGGGATTAATTAGTAATTTGTTGTAGATTCCGGCAATAACTCACTTTATGCATCGTCTAATAAACACCATGGATATATTTCTGCCCACTAATAAATACTATCTTATTGCCAAATGTAAAGAAACTGTTGTTTTGGAGAAATCGAATATTTTATTTGAGTTTACTTTTTGAAAAACTGCATGGATATTACTTTTCCTTTACAGACCAGTGTGCTCTTTTTTATATACGTTACTTTAAACTATACTCCTGCAAATGCTTTATCTACCGCTCTATCCAATGCAGCTATGAGCTTGTCATGTGGAATGTTTGTGTACAATGTGGAAAAATCAAAAGTTGATAAACATTTAGCCTCAACCTTGTTATTAATGTTGTGGACACTGTCAATTACTGGTCTGGAATTATCAATGATCCAGAATTAATTAATACCAGAATAAAACTTCACTTTTTCCTTGCAGTTACCATGCACTCGCAAAGCGAAAAGCAGGGTGAGGCATTCGGTTGCGTCCGTACGTGTGGCGTGTCTGCATTTTTATCATTCATTTCTCTGCAACCGTTGGTCCGATTCACACGAAATTTTACCAGAGGGGTGCCTCCGCCTGTATAATTTCTTTATTCATAATTATGAAGTCATGGGTCACGTGGTACGGATGCCATCCTGGAATTTTTTTTACACCTCCACATCACCAAAACTACTCAATGGAAAAAATTGAAACATGGCTCATTGTCAAGTATTCCCAATGGGGAATAAGATATGTTGATGATGATGTCATTGGTGCCTTCATTATGACATCATAATTCGACAAGTACAACGATTGATCTGATCAGCATGAAAAAACAATTTCCTCTGCAACTGTTAGTCTGATGGACACGAAATTGTCACAATATGAGCGGCTCCTCCTGTAGAATTTTTCAATGATAATCATGATGTCATGGGTCACGTGGTACAGGCGCCATCTTGAAAAGGCCCAAAAAGGTTGCACCACTATATCTCCGAAACCAGTCCATGGAAAAAATTGAAACATGGCTCATTGTCAAGTACTCCCCATTGGGAATAAGATATGTTAATGATGATCTCATCGGTGCCTTAATTATGACGTCATAATTCGACAAGTGCAATGCTTGATTCGATCAGTATTATTTTTTTCTCTGCAATTCTTGGTCCGATTGACACGAAATTTTCACCATTGGAGTGGCTCCCCCTGTAGAATATTTTAATGATATTTATGATGTCATAGGTCACGTGGTGCAGGTGCCATCTTGGAAAAACTTGGCACCTCTATATCTCTGAAACCACTCCGTTAAAAAATTGAGACCTGGCTCATTGTTAAGTACTCCCCATGAGGAATAAGATATGTTAATGATGATGTCATCGGTGCCATCGTTATGACATCACAATTCAACAAGTACAACGCTTGATTCGATCAGTATGAATTTTTTTTTCTTAGCAACTGTTGGTCTGATGGACACTCAATTTTCAACATGGGAGCACCTCCTTCTGTATAATATTGTAATGATAATTATGACGTCATAGGTCATGTGGTACAGGCGCCAACTTGGAAAAACCAAAAAATGTTACACATATATATCTCCAAAACCGCTCCATGGAAAAAATATAAATGTGGCTCACTGTAAAGAACATAGGGAATAGGTGTTGTTAACGATGACGTCATTGGTGTCATAATTATGACACAGGGACAACGCTTGGTCTGATCAGTTAGAAATGTATTGCGCAGGATCTATGCAACAATTATATTCGAGAATATATATTTGTGATGTCATCGCTCACGTGGTCTGGCAGCCATATTTGATCAAAGAAAAAAAAAAAAAACCTTGAAAAACAGAAGAGTTTTCTCGCAGCAAGTTGACTATGCAGGGTAAGTATTATTATGTCGGTCGGGTAAAGATACTTTAGACCAGGTGGATTTGTGTAGGTCGCATGATCCGACTCATGTAGAGGAACCTACCACCATGTAAAAAGTAGAGGACCTGTTTAGCCCGAATGTCGTCTGAAGTTGTAAATTTGTCCACATCACGAGGGGCGGGGCATGTTGTTTAGCTCAGGGATTAGGTTAAGTAATTCCTTCTACGTCATTCCCTATGTGATTTACCCCTTTATCTCTTTTGGCACTGCACCACACGTCGGCCTAGATGCCACATTTAAACACCCTAATCACAATAAAACCTACCGGAAGCTAGGCATCAAGCACTAGGGCTGACAACCCTGACTTGGCAGGCACACATAGCTCGGGCAGGCCGAGGACACGCCCCGATGAGCCGTGATTGGCCAGGGCTCTTGATTGACAAGGAAGGCCGGAGTAGGAAGCATCTCGCTGATTGGAGAAGCACCGATGACATCAGAGGACGGCGTGTAAAGTGGTTGGTGCACGCGGACATCTGGCTTCTCGTGCTAGATGTCAAAGTGCACGGTTGTGCTTGCTCGCTGCACAGGGAGGCTTGATCATATAAAGGCCGCGTTCCAACACTTTGCTGGTGGACACGGGGCAGAAGAGCCGCAGACAGAGAGCTGCAGTTTTCCAGACAGGAACGACGCGTGGACGAGCGCTGCTGGGCTGCAGCGTGACGAGGCGCGGCATAAAGAACAAGGGAACCTTGAGGCCTGGATCCGTGCATGGACTTCACGCCAAGGTGTGTTCCCGCACATGGACCTCCGGGACCCGATCACGGACTGACGAGACCAGCCAATTGAGTTAAGTCCACCACATAAATCACACCATTGTTTTCCAGTTCTTCCATCCCTTTTGTCTGTGTTTGGTTCTGTGTGCAGGAGCGCTCCATATAGGAAATTTATTTATCATCACACTTTTCTCTGTCCCGGCATTCCATTTTAATACACCTGTTTATTTTTGTACATTTTAAATCCAGTTCGTTTGAGTTTACTTTCTGCAGGTTGCGGCTGCCGGCGTGATCGACAGGTAAGGCTCTTCAGTGTTTTCCCTTTTCTCTTCGTTCCTCCCCCGCATATATATATATATATATATATATATATATATATATATATATATATATATATATATATATATATGTATATATATATATATATATATATATATATATATATATATATATATAAATAAAGTCCGCATTTGATGAGTCACCTCAGAGTTAAAAGCTAGGTATTGGCTATCCATTCCTTGGAGAGAATTTTATCGACAGGAACACGACTAATGGTGTCAGGAGTGGGATTTGAACCCTCTGAGTACAAATTGGTGTCAAGAGTGTAGGATTTGAAGCCAAATTTTTAATCGTCTGCATTTGACAGTCTGCTGCATAGGCAGTCTACAGCCTCCTCACTCTCTGCAGACCTGGACAAAATCACAGACTGGTCAAACAAGTGGAACATGTCTTTCAATCCTGATAAATCTCACACTCTTACTATGTCCCTCTGAAAAGACCAACTGGACAACCCTCCCATCTACTTTCTCAACAATCCTCTCCAAGAAGTTATGTTACTCAAGCTTTTGGGTCTCACTATCTGCCATGATCTTTCCTGGGAAAACCACATTTCCAAGCTGGCCTCCAAAGCCAGTCACCGACTGAGCATCATCCGTCATGCAAAGTCCTTCCTTGGCACACCTGAGCTCCTCACCACATACAAGGCTTTCATCCGCAGCTCAATGGAATACCGTTCTCCCCTATGGGCTCGTGCTCCTTCCTCACACCTAGCTCGGCTTCACGCTGTTGAAACCAAAGCTTTTAGAATCATTGGAATATACGGCGATGAAGCTAACTCCGAGGGCCTTTCACTCACTCACCGCAGGCAGGTTGGTCGTCTTTCTGTCTTCTTCAGTCTCCTCTCTGGCCTAGCTCCCCCAGCTCTGTCTGTGCTCTGTCCCCCAAATATTCCTACAGGTCGCACAATATCTGCCTGCAACCCTCTTTTGGTTAAACTGCCAAAATCAGGACTCTCTATTCACCTTCACCTTCACTCCTTCAGTCCTCTTTTTTCCCGCCTCTGGAACAATCTCCCTCACTCAATTCAATCCCCCTCCTCCCTCCAGGTCTTTAAAACAGCTGTTCACCACCATCTCTCGTCTTCCCCCATCCAAAACCTTGATCTCTTCTAGCTCGTTAATTCACCCCAGATCCACTTTTTTTTTTAAATTCCGACTTCTTTCTTGGAAGTCCTAGCAGTGTCCATGTGTTTTATACCTCTCCTATCCCCCCCCCCCCCCTTCCCGCGCCTCCTCCCCCAAGCCCTCTCCCTCCCACAGATCTCCAGATGTCCCTGCTCTCAAATGTTGTACTTGTGTGCTTCCCTCTCTCTCTCTCCCCGTCTTGTCTCCCGCTCCCTTTATCTTATGTTTTATGTGTCAGTTTGTCTTTTTGTGATTAATGTTAGCTCTTTCACCAGCCTCGATCTTGTATACAAGAAAAAACAGAAAAAAATTCTGGCGCTCCTGATTCAGGTGACCAACTGAGAAGACAATGGCTTATCAGGATTCCTCATACCCCGATCTCCTCCTCCCCACTCCCTCCCACTTTGAGGACCCAACCAAATCTTCCCTTTGTCCTCGATCACTATAAATGGAGTGAACACAGGTTGAATCGGGGAAGAATATACTCGTTCGACCCGTGGCTCCTGTGCTGTGTAAGTTGACTGTGCTACAGTCACGTGAAAAAGTAAGTACACCCCATGTAAAGTTTTGACTTTTTCAACATATTTCAACATACAGCTATTTGATACAGCATTTCAAAAATGTTGACAGATAAAGGTGATATAATACAACAAATATCATGGTGTGGCGGACACGAAAGCACTGACGTGGTGACATCACCCCGCACACCAAGTGGGGGTGGGCCACGCCGGGGAGAGAGGCGTGGCCTCAGGATATACATGGGGCGCGCAGCCCCGAGCAGCTCAGTGCTGCAGTTTGAGTGCTTTGAATAAAGACTCTTTTGTATGAACCGCGTTGTCCGCTTGCTCCTTTCGTAAGCCTTAGCGTGCGCAGCATCGCACTTCATTTGGTGACCTCGACGTTGGATCTGCCGTAGCGATCCTTCCGAACACGACGCCATTGCAATGGCAAACAACGCGATGTCGGTCAAACGTCCCGAATTTTGGGAGGCCCAGGCCGAAGTTTGGTTCGTCCAAGCTGAAGCCCAGTTTCAGCTTCGGCGCATCACCAGCGACGACACGCGCTACTGCCACGTCGTCGCCTCCCTCGGGCCCGGCACGGCCGCTCGAGTTGTGTCCGTCCTTCGCCACCCACCGGACGGCCACAAGTTCAAAGCACTCAAACTGCAGCACTGAGCTGCACGGGGCTGCGCGCCCCGTGTATATCCTGAGGCCACGCCTCTCTCCCCGGCGTGGCCCACCCCCACTTGGTGTGTGGGGTGATGTCACCACGTCAGTGCTTTAGTGTCCGCCACAATGGAACATTTACATTTTGTAGTCCATTGTATAATTTAAATAAACATAAATGCAAATTTTGCATGTGGAAAAAGTAAGAACACCCCTACATTTATCACTACTTCAAATACCTAAAATTAGAATCAGGTGCACCAGCTCAGGTGCAAATGATTAGAACATCGTTAGAGAGGATAGTGGAGGAACCTGTCTTATTTAAACCTCAGACATTTAGTTTGGTTTGCTCTTTGTGGTTGAAGTGTGTGGCGTCACCATGCGTAGATCAAAAGAGCTCTCTGAGGCCTTCAGAAAGAAGGTTATAGATGCTTACGAGTCTGGGAAGGGATTTAAAAAGATCTCCAAACAATTTGAAATCAATCATTCGACTGTCCGGAAGATCATCTACAAGTGGAGAAGATTCCAAACAACTGCCAACTTGTTCAGGCCAGGCCGCCCCAGCAAGTTCAGCCCGAGAGCAGACCGCAAGATGCTGAAAGAAGTCTCTAAGAACCCCAGAATGCCATCACGGGACCTACAGGTAGCTCTTGCCACTGTTTATATCAAAGTGCACGAGTCTACCATTAGAAAGAGGCTGCACAAATTTGATCTACATGGGAGGTGTGCCAGGAGGAAACCTTTGCTGTCCAGAAAGACATCACGGCAAGACTAAAGTTTGCCAATGAACACCTAGGCAAAGACCAGCACTTCTGGAACAATGTGCTCTGGACAGATGAGTCAAAGGTAGAGCTATTTGGCCACAGTACCAGAAGGCATGTTTGGCGAAAACCAGACAGCATTTGACCACAAGAACCTGATACCAATTGTAAAGCATGGTGGTGGAAATATTATGGTTTGGGGCAGCTTTGCTGCATCAGGGCCTGGGCAGCTCACCATCATATAATCCACTATGAATTCTTCATTGTACCAGAGGGTGCTTGAAGATAATGTGAGGCCATCTGTCGGAAAGTTGAAGCTCAACCGAAGGTGGACCTTGCAACATGACAATGACCCTAAACATACCAGTAATTCCACCAAGGAATGGTTGAAACGAAAGAAATGGAGGGTTCTGGAATGGCCAAGTCAAAGCCCTGATCTAAATCCCATCGAGATGTTGTGGGGGGATTTGAAACGAGCTGTGCATGCAAGAAAACCCTCAAACATCGCACAGCTGAAAGAATTCTGCATGGAGGAGTCGGGCAAAAATTTCTCCCAGTCGATGTCAGAGACTCGTAGACAGTTATAAGAAACGCCTACTTGAGGTTGTTTCTGCCAAAGGGGGCAATACCACCTATTAGAGCCAAGGGTGTACTTACTTTTTCCACATGCGAAATTTGCATTTATGTTTATTTAAATTATACAATGGACTACAAAATGTAAATGTTTCATGATATTTGTTATATTATATCACCTTTATCTATCAATATTGTTGAAATGAAGATCAAATAGGTGTATGTTGAAATATGTTGAAAAAGTCCAAACTTTACATGGGGTGTACTTACTTTTTCACGTGACTGTATGTATCTCTGTTGTAATTTTGTCAATCGAATGAGTGTTTTTCCCAGTGTTATAAAATATTTACAAGTGGTCAATGAGTGGACATGGCTTTGTTTATGTAGACAAATTGCTACAACACTACCTTCGAAAGGTTAATGAACCAGGTTACTAGGGGTCTTCCAAATTGTGTAGCTTACCTGGATGATGTCATACTTGGCAAGACTTGGCAAGATACATGACAAGACCATTTGAGACATATCAGAGAACTGTTTGTTAGACTTACCGATACCAACCTTGTTGTAAACCTCAAGAAAAGTGATTTTGCCAAAGCTAGGGTGACCTACCGAGGTCACGTTGTTGGTCAGGGTCAAGTATCACCTCGACAGGCCAAGACCCAAGCGATTGCCGATTTTCCTGTCCCCACCAATAAGCGAGAATTGCTTCGGTATCTCGGTATGTCCGGGTTCTACAGGAAATTTTGTGGGAATTACAGCTCGCCCGAGGTACCCCTGACTTGTTGAAGAAAATGCAAACTTTGTGTGGTCTGAATCCTTGAAAGGTATTCTGGCCAATGAACCAGTATTGGCCGCTCCCAATTTGAATAAGTAGTTCAAACTAGCTATAGACGCAAGCGATGTTGGCGTGGGAGCTGTACTCTTTCAGGATGATGCGTCGGGTATTGAAAAGTCAGTAAGTTACTTTTTTTTTTTTTTGGTATACAAGATCGAGGCTCGTGAAAGAGCTAACATTCATCACACAAAAAGAAAAATCAAACAGGCACATAAAACGTGTAATAAGTGGAGCGGTAGACAAGATGGGGAGAGAGGGTAAAGCACACAAACACAACAAACAAACAAACAACAAAAGGCTTCCTCTGCTATCGAAAAAGAGGCCTTGAGTCAGATTTTTGTTCATCATTTTGAAATATATACAGATGTAACGAATGGCTCAAGCGATATTACCGTATATACTGATCATAATCGTCTGGTTTTTCTGGAGAAGTTCAAGATGACGAATGAACGCCTTTTCTGATGGGGGCTTTTAGCACAACCGTATCTCTTGAAAATTGCACATATTTTTACAACCGTACCCCTTGAAAATTGCACAAAAATCTACGATTTTTGCAACTAATAATTGGATACTAATTGGGCAGAGGGGATAGATAAAGAAGGCTAATTGGAATAGCTAAGAAGAGGTCAGCTCAACTGGGGCGGCGAACAAAGCCAAATAAACACCCAAGATCAAGGACACTACACCACTGGATTTAAAAAGATGGCGGGACTGAGCCAGACGGACAAGTGTATATTCTGCAAGACAAACACAAATTACTAGTCACCTACTGTCGGGATGCAAAAAACTACTATCATAACAACTTTACACACAACGGCACAACAAAGTATGCAAAGTGATTCATTGTCATATCTGCAAAAATTTAAACATCCCAGTACAAGAAAACTCATGGAAACACAAACCAAGGATAAAAATTGAAAATGAAGACGTCATGCTCACGTACAACATGATGATTCCATCGAGCGTGAACATAGAAAACAAAGCATTGCGTCCGGACATTGTACTCAGGAACAAAAAGGAAAAGATAGCATTGATGACCGAGATATCAGTACCCAGCGATTTTGGCCTAAACAACACAGAAATCAAGAAAATGACCAAATACCAGGACCTCAAAAATGAGGTCAGGAGATCTTGGAAGCTGAAGAGCATCGAAATTGTACCAGTGATAATTGGAGCACCAGGAATGATGAAGAAGAACCTCACTGGAATTAAAAAAACCATTCCCGGGAATATTACCACAAATTCACTACAACTGGAGGCAATCCGGGGTTCGGTGACGATCCTGAAAAGATTCCTTGGAACAAAACTATGAAAAAGGTGAACAGCTTGGTCCATGAACCGTGATCCTTTACCGAAGAGGAGGTGGATACTGTGGGTCCTGGGAGGACTCCGTTCCACCTCCTGAAACCCGCAAATGGAGATAACAACCAACGGAACACACACACTTTTCTTTTTAGTAATGGAAGAAGAATATTCAATATCCTGGATCTGCCTCGACGTTAAATTACTGGATTCCCATGTGGAAACGCCACGTAATCGTTTGTCTTGAATTGTTTATCTTCCAGAGTTCCAGTACAAGCGCTTTTGCCATTCACCCAAAATTACACTGATGTACCCTCATGAGTCATGTCGTTGCACTGCATGTTTTAAGTACGAGTTCGTCTGTGATCTTGAATGCCATAAAACAACCTGGTGTTTTCATTTGACCCTCAAATAGCTTTAATAAATACGTGAAAAGTCAATGTGACCAACAAAAACACACTTAAACATACACCTGCATTATTGGCCAGGACGTGGTTTACACAGCTGGACAGAAAACACCCCGAAGACCACTCGAATGGCATGGATGGTGAAAATCGGTCACAGTGCATTCACATGCGGTCTCCTTTTCATGAACATAGCATGGAATAGTTAAAATCCCAAGGCTCCAATAAATTAATAAATGTTTGTGATTGAGTATTCGACAGCGGGTTACCTGCCCATCGAGCAACACGAGCCGAATATTGTTTGCCATCCGAAAAGACGTTTGCATTTGACACAGTCACAACACAAGTTCATGTGTTCGCATTAGTTGAGATTGTGCCGTGCGTGGTGGTGGAGGTAGCATGTGCCCCGTTAAGCATCCTAAGTCACAGCACACGATGGAGGTGCATTCAGTGATGGTTGACTTCGTCTGCTTAACATTCCAACCTGAGCACATAACTCGTGAAGCTCATGCCGTATACGATGATCCCATACCGTAAAAAATGTTGAAAAAAATTGTTTCCCTTGACCTAAAGCTCGTATGCGTAAGTCACATGCATGACAGCAACATCATGTGTGGATCCTCATGCCAACTCATGTCCTTGTAATTCATGTAAAACTAGAATGGCACTCGGTAGAGCACATACCTCCGCCAGGTTGAACAGTTTTCATATCAAATGATAGGCCGGATCTGAATCCAACCTGAATCAGAATCTAATCGGCTTTCTGGTCGCCTACCCAACTCATACACCAAGTTTTGTCACAGTCCGTCCACAACTTTTTGAGATACCATGCTGTATATACAGTGCCTCCAGAAAGTATTCACACCCCTTGACTTTTTTCAAATTTTGTTGTGTTACAGCCTGAATTTCAAAATGATTAAATTGAGATTTTTGTCAAAAAATAGTCCATAATGCCCATAATGTCAAAAAGTTCACTTAATTTTCATCCGACAAACTTGAAATTTGAAGAGGATTTGCATGGCAGGCCACTGAATTCAACCACCAAATATTTTTGGCAGGCTACAGAATTCAACCACCAATAGGCCAAACAAAGGTCATCAACTTATTTTAGGGATTTCACTAGTTTTGTGCTACGTACGACATATTTCTTCTTTGTTTGTAAGCAGGATGCCTCATAAAGTTGTGGACAGATTTGGACGAAACTTGGTGGACAAGTTGGGTGTGTGACGAGGACGAATTGCTTAGATATTGGTGAAGATCCGGATCCAGATACAATAATTTTGAATTTGATAAAGAAAGTGATTCTTTACCATTGAGAGATCGGGCCAAATGCGATATACGAGTATAATCACGATATCTCAAAAAGTTGTGGACGGATTCAGACGAAACCTGATGGACAGGTTGGGTGTTTGAAAAGGAATAATTGATTAAATTTTTGTGAAGATCAAAATCCAGCTACGAGGATTTTTACATTTTTAAAGTGATTCGTCACCATTTGTCACTAAAAACGACATATGGTGCCTTCAGAAAGTATTCACTCACCCCTTGACTTTTTTCACATTGTGTTGCGTTACAGCCTGAATTTAAAATGGATTAAATTTACATTTTTGTCACTGATCTACACATAATACGCCATAATTTCAAAGTGGAATTTTCTTTTAGAATTTTTTACAAATTAATAAAAAATTAAAAGCTGAAATGTCTTGAGTCATAAAGTATTCAACCCCTTTGCTATGACATTCCAAATTGAGTTCAGGTGCATCAAATTGCTTTTAATCATCCTTAAGATGTCTCTACAACTTGATTGCAGTCCACCCGTGGCCAAATCAATTAATTGGACAAGATTTAGAAAGAAAAACATTTCTATACACAAAGAATTAAGTTAAGCACCCCTACACAACGAATTAAGGTAAGCACCCCCTAATATATATTCTTTGTGTATATGTATACATTGGCATATATTCTAAGGTATGTGAGATCAAATAATGATTGGTATGACATTAGCAATTATCCATTGATGAAATTGAGTGATCAAAGTGAAAAAAAGTGATTGGTTGAGTCAGTGATCCGATCACGTGGGTCCTACACACGTTATTGACGCAAAGATCGCTAGAGGTCTTCTCAGAACAATGACTGTACGTTAGAAAACATAAACGTCATCCACACTGTCCGTGATGGACCTATAGCTCCATACTTAAATTGAGGTGAAAATATGCCTAAAATTCCCAAAAAATTTCACCTTAAATTATTCAGAATAAAATATTGAAAACGGCATGATTGTTATGTTTTTATGTGACCATAATATCACTTCTCCAGAAAATATAGCAATATCATGGGTATATTACACTGTTTTGACGACAACAAACTTGTAATGTGCGAGGTTGTACATAAACGGGGGGGGTGCTTAACTTAATTCTTTGTGTATATATAAGGTCCCACAGTGGACAATGCACGTCTGAGCAAAAACTCTACCATGAAGTCGAATGAGCTGTCCCAAGAACTCCAAGATAGAATTGTGAGGAGGCACAGATCTGGGGAAGGGTATAAACAATTTCTAGAATGTTGAAAGGGCACAAGAGCACAGTGAGCTCCATCAATAGGAAATTGAAAGAACATGGAACTACCCAGACTCTTCTTAGGGCTGGCCGTCCGACCAAACTGAGTAACCGGACAAGCAGGACCTTGAACAGGGAGGTGAAGAACCAATAGCCACTTTAATAGACCTACTGAGTTCCTTGGCTGAGATGGGAGAACTTGCCGGAAGGATACCAGTCTCTGCAGCCCTTCACAAATATATGGGAGAGTTGCCAGACAGAAGCCACTCCTGAGAAAAAGACACATGACAGCACGCCTGGAGTTTACAAACAGGCACGAAAACGACTGAGAGCATGATGCAAAATATTATGTGGTTTTGTGAGCTGAAAATTGAACTCTTTGGCCTGAAAATCTCCTGAACCCCATCTCTCTCTGTTCCCACCTTAACCAGTCGAACCCAACTGCTCCTGGACTCTGTGTCCTTCTCTCCTGACAAGGTGGAGAAGTTTTTGTCAAACCTCGACTCTGATTCTGCAACTGGACCAGACGGCATCAACCCACGGGTCCTAAAATCCTGCTCTGTCACTCTATCTCGCCCTCACTCTGTTCTTTTCACCCTCTCTTTTGCTCAAGGTCATCTGCCAGCATCCTGGAAATCAGCAAACATTACCGCTTTACACAAAAAAGGTGCAAAAACAGATCCTTGCAACTACAGACGAATCAGCCTGCTCCCAATTATCAGCAAAGTCATGGAATCCATCATTGCTTCGGATATCAAATCCTGCCGCTTCTCCAAAGGCTTGATCTCCGATCATCAATTTGGATTCAGACCAGGTCATTCTGCTCTGGACATGCTGCTTCTGCGGTCTCTACAATGGATGGAGGTCCACAATGCCAAACAGGAAATCAGACCTGTCTCCCTTGACATATCACCTGCCTTCGATACGGTCTGGCACCCAGCTCTGCTCTCCAAACTCTCCTCCCATAGTATCCATGGAAATCTCCACGCATGGCTTGCGGACTTCCTCTCTGGTCGTAGTCAACGTGTGGCCCTGAATGGATTTCTCTCATCTCTGCTTCCTGTTCAGGCTGGAGTTCCCCAAGGCAGTGTTATGGGCCCTGTGTTTTTCTGGTCTTCATCAATGATCTCTCCGACTCTCTGGAAAATCTTCTCTATCTCTTTGTTGATGAATCCACTCTCTGCCGCTCCATTCCTCATCCCTCAGATCGGTAGTCTGCAGCCTCTTCACTCTATGCAGACCTGGACAAAATCACAGACTGGTCAAAGAAGTGGAACATGTCTTTCAATCCTGACATATCTCACACTCTTATTATTTCTCTCCAAAAGGACCGACTGGACAACCCTCCCATCTACTTTCTCAACAATCCTCTATAAGAAGTTCTGTCGCTCAAGCTTTTGGGTCTCACTATTTGCCATGATCTTTCCTGGGAAAACCACATTTCCAAGCTGGCCTCCAAAGCCAGTCGCCGACTGGGCATCCTCCATCGTGTGAAGTCCTTCCTTGGCACACCTGAGCTCCTCACCACATAAAAGGCTTTCATCTGCAGCTCAATGGAATACTGTTCTCCCCTCTGGGCTGGTGCTCCTGCCTCACACTTAGCTCGGCTTCACGCTGTTGAAACCAAAGCTTTCAGAATCATTGGAATCTCCCGCGATGAAGCTAACTCCGAGGGCCTTTCACTCACTCACCGCAGGCAGGTTGGTGGTCTTTCTGTCTTCTACCGACTCCTCTCCGGCCTTGCTCCCCCTGCTCTCTCTGTGCTCTGTCCCCCAAATATACCTACAGGTCGCACAAGATCTGCCAGCAACCCTCTTATGGCTAAACTGCAAAAATCTAGGCTCTCTGCTCACCTCCACTCTTTCATTCCTCTTTTCTCCCACCTCTGGAACAAACTCCCCCACTCCCTTCAATCCCACTCCTCCCTCCAGGGCTTTAAAACAGCTGTTTACCACCATCTCTTATCTTCCCCCATCCAAAAGCTTGATCTTTTCTACCCTCGCTAATTCACCAGATCCACTTTTTTGAAATTCCAACTTCTTTCCTGGAAGTCCTTGCAGTGACCATATGTTTTATACCTCTCCCACCTCCCCCCAATCCCTCTCCCTCCCACAGATCTCTCGATGTCCCTGCTCTCAAATGTTGTGTTTGTGTCCTTCCCCCTCTCTCACCATCTTTTTTACAGCTCTCCTTATCATATGTTTTATGTGTCGGTTTGACTTTTTGTGTGATTAATGTTAGCTCTTTCACGAGCCTCGATGTGGTATACGAAAAAAAAAAAAAAAATGCAGAGCTCCATGTTTGGTGGAAATCGAACACAGCTCATCACCCATCTAACCCCATCCCTACCATGAAGGATGGTGGTGGCACCATCACGCAATGGGCATGCTTTTCAGCATCAGGGACTGGGAGACTTGTAAGGATAGAGGGAACAATGAATGGAGCCAAATACAGCCATTTACTTGAGGAGAAACTGCTTCATTGTGCAAAAATCCTTCTACTGTGGCATAGACTTGTGTTCCAACAGGACAATGACCCCAAGCATACAGCCAAAGCAACACTGGAATGGCTTCAGACCAATAATGTGAAAATCCTTGAGTGCCCCAGCCAAAGCCCAGACTTGAATCCTATTGAGAATCTGTGGAAAGACTTGAAGATTGCTGTTCACTGACTCTCCCCATACAATTTGACAGAGCTTGGGCAAATCTGCAAGGAAGAATGGGAGAAACTACTCTAATCCAGATGTGTAAAGCTGATACAGACAAACACAAGAATACTTGAAGCTGTAATCGCTGCCAAAGATGCTTCTACGATGTATTGACTTGGGGTTGAATACTTATGTAAATGAGCGATTTCTGTATTTCATTTTCAATTATTTTGGAAAAAGTTCTGAAAAAAATTCCACTTTGACATTATGGGCTATTATGATTGAATTTTTCGAGATCTTTTCTAGAGAAATTTATATGAACTTTTCTAGAGCATTACTTGGTTCCTCCTAAGAACACCAGGATAATCCAGCACGCACACGAGATGTTTTTTCAATGTCCCTTCTTTTCTATACTTTGCCACATGGCACATACCATGTAAAGGGGCCTTTTCTATGCCCTTGGCATTTTCCCCAAGAATATATACATAACCGAAGTTCAAAAGTAACTAAAGAGAACTGTTGTCCATCAATGGTTTCCTCATTACATAGTGGTACATCGGCCGCACCTAGCCCATTGCATTGTGCTACGTTAGCCACACTGAGGCCATTACACGGTGGTACATTGGCTGCACTTATCCAATTACACAGTCGTATGTTGGCCACAATTAGTCCATTACACGGTGGTACATTGGTCTAGATAACCCATAACACGGTGGTACATTGGCTGCACTTATCCAATTACACAGTCGTATGTTGGCCACAATTAGTCCAGTACACGGTGGTACATTGGTCTTGTTAACCCATAACATGGTGGTACGTTGGGTGCACATAGTCCATTACACATTGGTACATTGGCCGCAATAAGCCATTGCACAGTGGTACATTGGCCTAGTTAACCCATAACATGGTGGTATGTTGGGTGCACTTATCCCATTACACGGTTGTAGATTGGCCACACTTATTCCATTATATGGTGGTACGTTTTACCCGACTTAGCCCATTGCATAGTGGTACATACACCTAGTTAACCTCTTACATGGTAGTATGTTGGCCACACTTATCCCATTATAAGGTGGTACATTGGCCGTGCTTGTCCCAATATACGGAGGTACATTGGCCGCATTTATAGCATTTTACGGAGGTATATTGGCCGCACTTATCCCATTGCACAGTGATACATTGGTCGCACTTATCTAATTGCATGGTGGTACGTTGATCACACCTATCTCAGTACATGCTGGTATGTTGGCCGCACTTATCCCATTATATACTGGTACATTGGCCGCACTTATCCCATTATATGGTGGTACATTGGATGCACTTATCGCATTATACGGTGGTACATTGGCTGCACTTATCGCATTATACGGTGGTACATTGGCTGCACTTATCCCATTGCATGTTGGTACATTGTTCACACTTATCGCAATATATGGTGGTACATTGGGCACACATCTCATTATATGGTGGTACATTGGCCACACTTATCGCATTATATGGTGCTACATTGGCCACACTTATCTCATTATATGGTGGTACATTGGCCACACTTATCCCATATATGGTGGTACGTTGGACGCACTTATTCCATTACATGGTGGAACATTGGCCACACTTATCTCATTGCATGGTGGTAAATTGGCCACACTTATCCCATTATATGGTGGTACATTGGCCACACTTATTCCATTATATGGTGGTACATTGGCCACACTTATCGCATTATATGGTGGTACATTGGCCACACTTATTCCATTATATGGTGGTACATTGGCCACACTTATCTCATTGTATGGTGGTACGTTGGCCACACTTATCCCATTATATGGTGGTACGTTGGACGCACTTATTCCATTACATGGTGGTGCATTGGCCACACTTATCTCATTGCATGGTGGTACCTTGACTGTACTTATCCCATTGCATGGTGGTACCTTGACTGCACTTATCCCATTGCATGGTGGTACCTTGACTGCACTTATCCCATTGCATGGTGGTGCCTTGACTGCACTTATCCCATGGCATGGTGGTACCTTGACTGCACTTATCCCATTGCTTGGTAGTACCTTTACTGCACTTATCCCATTGCATGGTGGTCGTTGGCCGCACTTATTCCATTACATGGTGGTACATTGGCCGCACTTGTCCCAGTATACGGAGGTACATTGGCCGCATTTATAGCATTTCACGGAGGTATATTGGCCGCACTTATCCCATTGCACAGTGATACATTGGTCACACTTATCTCATTGCATGGTGGTACGTTGATCACACTTATCTCAGTACATGCTGGTATGTTGGCCGCACTTATCCCATTATAGACTGGTACGTTGGCCGCACTTATCCCGTTATATGGTGGTACATTGGATGCACTTATCGCATTATACGGTGGTACATTGGCTGCATTTATCGCATTATACGGTGGTACATTGGCTGCACTTATCCCATTGCGTGTTGGTACATTGGCCACACTTATCGCAATATATGGCGGTACATTTTTTTTTTTTTTTTTTTTTTTTTTTGTATACAAGATCGAGGCTCGTGAAAGAGCTAACATTGATCACACAAAAAGACAAACCGACACACAAAACACAAAAAACAAGGGGAGCGGCAGACAGGATGTGGAGAGAGGGGGAAGGACACAAACACAACATTTGAGAGCAGGGACATCGGGAGGACTTGGGGGGAGGTGGGAGAGGAATAAAACATATGAACACTGCAAGGACTCTGGGGTGAATTACCGGGGGTAGAAAAGATCAAGGTTTTCGATGGGGGAAGATAAGAGATGGTGGTGAACAGCTGTTTTAAAGACCTGGAGGGAGGAGTGGGATTGAAGGGAGTAGGGGAGTTTGTTCCAGAGGCGGGAGAAAAGGGGAATGAAAGAGTGAAGGTGAGCAGAGAGCCTAGACTTTGGCAGTTTAACCATAAGAGGGTTGCAGGCAGATCTTGTGCGACCTGAAGGAATATTGGGGGGACAGAGCACAGAGAGAGCTGGGGGAGCAAGGCCGGAGAGGAGTCGGTAGAAGACAGAAAGACCACCAACCTGCCTGCGGTGAGTGAGTGAAAGGCCCTCGGAGTTGACTACATCGCAGGAGATTCCAATGATTCTGAAAGCTTTGGCCTCAACAGCGTGAAGCCGAGCAAGGTGTGAGGCAGGAGCACCAGCCCAGAGGGGGGAACAGTATTCCATTGAGCTGCGGATGAAAGCCTTGTATGTGGTGAGGAGCTCAGGTGTGCCAAGGAAGGACTTCGCACGACGGAGGATGCCCAGTCGGCGATTGGCTTTGGAGGCCAGCTTGGAAATGTGGTTGTCCCAAGAAAGATCATGGCAGATAGTGAGACCCAAAAGCTTGAGCGACAGAACTTCTTGGAGAGGATTGTTGAGAAAGTAGATGGGAGGGTTGTCCAGACGGTCCTTTCGGAGAGACATTGTAAGAGTGTGAGATTTGTCAGGATTGAAAGACATGTTCCACTTGTTTGACCAGTCTGTGATTTGTCCAGGTCTGCAGAGAGTGAGGAGGCTGCAGACTGCCGATCTGAGGGATGAGGAATGGAGCGGCAGATAGTGGAGTCATCAGCAAAGAGATAGAGAGGATTTTCCAGAGAGTCGGAGAGGTCATTGATGAAGACCAGAAATAGCACAGGGCCCAGAACACTACCTTGGGGAACTCCAGCCAGAACAGGAAGGGAAGATGAGAGAAATCCATTCAGGGCCACACGTTGCCTACGACCAGAGAGGAAATCCGCAAGCCATGAGTGGAGATTTCCCTGAATACCATAGGAGGTGAGTTTGGTGAGCAGAGCTGGGTTCCAGACCGTATCGAAGGCACGTGATATGTCAAGTGAGACAGCTCTGATTTCCTGTTTGGCATTGAGGACCTCCATCCATTGTTGCGACAGCAGAAGCAACATGTCCAGAGTAGAATGACCTGGTCTGAATCCAAATTGATGATCAGAGATCAAGCCATTGGAGAAGAGGAAGGATTTGATATCTGAAGCAATGATGGATTCCATGACTTTGCTGATAATTGGGAGCAGGCTGATTGGTCTGTAGTTGCAAGGATCTGTTTTTGCACCTTTTTTGTGTAAAGCAGTAATGTTTGCTGATTTCCAAGATGCTGGCAGATGACCTTGAGCAAAAGAGAGGGTGAAAAGAACAGAGAGAGGGTGAGATAGAGCGGCAGAGCAGGATTTTAGGACTCGAGGGTGATGCCATCTGGTCCAGTTGCAGAATCAGAGTCGAGGTTTGATAAAAACTTCTCCACCTTGTCAGGAGAGAAGGACACAGAGTCCAGGAGCAGTTGGGTTCGACTGGGAAAGGTGGGAACAGAGAGAGATGGGTTTGGGACACAAGATTTTGAGGCAAACACAGAGTTGAGGTATTCGGCTTTGTCACGTGCGGTGTCAACTGTGTAGCCATTTGAGGTAAGGGAGGGGATTGAGGGGGAACAAACACCAGAAACGGATTTGACCAGACGCCACCAGGATTTGGAGGAAGGAGACAGGTTTGAGAGTTCAATCTTGAGTGTGGAGAGATCGTGCTTCCTGGCACTCCTGAGGGTAGAAACACACTTGTTTCGAGCTTGGTGGAAGGAACTGAGATTGCCTTCAGTTGGATTTGCCTTCCAAGACGCAAAGGCAAGTTGTTTCAGGGCAACTGCCTCACCACAAGATTCAGTGTACCATGGACGGGAGGAAGGGTAAGACAACTGAAGACGAGATGGGATAAATCTGTGCATGAGAGAGAGCAGTTTGCTTTGGAAGAATTCCCAGGAAGAATTGATGTCAGAGGCATTAGAGATGGGAGACCAGTCCAGTTGATTGATGGCTGCTTGCAGACCGTGCCAGTCGGCCTGAGTGAAATGCCAGACTCGTCGACGCTGAGGAGGCTCTCTGAGAATGGCCAGTGAGATGTCCACTTTAACAAGCACATGATCAGAAGAACCGATTGGAGCAGAAGAAGAGCAGCAGACATTTGCAGGAAAGTTAGTCATAACCAAGTCCAGAAGAGAAGATACTTCATTGACTGAGATCCGGGTCGGGAAATTGACAGATTGTGTCAGTCCCAATGAGTCGCAGAAGTCCTTTGCTGAGGTGCCATGGCTGGTGAGAGATGAACCCACACCCAGCCAGCTGGCATGATGACAGTTGAAGTCGCCACATATGAGGAAGAGAGAGTTTGGATGAGTTGATAGAAGTTGGTCCATGTTGTCCGACAGAGTAATGTAAATGGAGTCATCACTGTTTGGAGGACGGTACAGAACACATATGAACAAAAGGTGGGAGCGGAGAGGAAGCCGTAGCCAGAGGTACTCATGTGGGTGGGGTGGAGAGAGGGCAGTGCAGGGAGAGTGAGGAAGAGAGTTTTTGATAAAGATAGCCACCCCACCACCAGGACGAGGATCAGGTCTATCGTACCGGAGGAGGGAGTAACCAGGAAGAGATATTAAGGAATCAGAGACATCTTGAAGGAGGAAAGTTTCTGTTAAGCAGATCAAGTCTGGATTTTCAGAAGCAACCTGAATGGAGAGATCAATCAGGTTTGAGCGAAGGCCCCGGATGTTTGAGGTCCATACCGTTAGTGAGGAGAGAGGGGGAGCATCGGGTGCAGGACAGGGGAGGGGAGGGGTAGGGTCAGATGAAGGGTGAGAGGGGGATGTAGGAAGAGCAGTTGATAGTGTGTCAGAGATTACAGAAGAGTTACAAGAAAGGGAAGGATGAGGAGGACGAAAGGTTTGATGGTGATGGAATGAGGCACAGTGAGAGTTTGTTTGAGGGGGGGCAGAGGAAAGTAGAAGGTTGGGGGAGGTGGAGGTATGACATAGGAGGGAGAGGAAGTGGGGAGGAAGTGGGGAGGAGGCAGCTTTGAGAAGGAGGTGGGAGGAGGGAGAATTTGGGAGGGATGGTTGTGGGGGAGATTTGAAGGGGAGGGGCAAGGGGGGAGTTTAGAAAGTGGATGATTAATGAAAGATGAACATATATAACAATTTGGGTTTGTTGTGATTTTCAAGTTAGCGATTCGTTTAAGAACGATGGAGGAGGGATGGAATGAATGAGAATTTAGAGCATGGAGTGATTTGGAATAAGAGATTGAATATTTTTTTGAAATGGAATGAGTTGAAGAGGAAATTGAAAGGAGCCTTTTAAATAAGAAGAAAAACAGCGTGTTGTAATAAACCACTGAATAAAACACTGAAGGGGATAGTTGAAACATATTTAAACAGAACTGTGAAGAACAATCTTGTATTCACAAAAATACCAATGGGGAGAGGAAGCCTAGAGCGACGACCACGAGTCACTTGAACAGGGCAAAAGGTGGAAGGCAAGGGGAAAATGGGGGCGGGGCGAGACAGCGCACGTGGGCAGAGGCATTGGGCACACTTATCTCAATATATGGTGGTACATTGGCCACACTTATCGCATTATATGGTGGTACATTGGCCACACTTATCTCATTATATGGTGGTACATTGGCCACAATTATCTCATTATATGGTGGTACATTGGCTGCACTTATCTCATTATATGGTGGTACATTGGCCACACTTATCTCATTGCATGGTGGTATGTTGGCCACACTTATCCCATTATATGGTGGTATGTTGGACGTACTTATTCCATTACATGGTGGTACATTGGCCACACTTATTTCATTGCATGGTGGTACATTGGCCACACTTATCCCATATATGGTGGTACGTTGGACGCACTTATTCCATTACATGGTGGAACATTGGCCACACTTATCTCATTGCATGGTGGTACATTGGACACACTTATCCCATTATATGGTGGTACATTGGCCACACTTATTCCATTATATGGTGGTACATTGGCCACACTTATCTCATTGTATGGTGGTACGTTTTTTTAAATTTTTTTATTTGTTTTTTTTGTATACTGAATCGAGGCTCGTGAAAGAGCTAACATTTACTTCACAAACAAATCAACCAGACAAACAAAATATATAAAAAGCGGGAGCGGAAAACAAGATGGGGAGAGAAGGTGAAGCACACAAACACAACATTTGAGAGCAGGGAGATGTGTGGAAGGGAGAGGGCTTGGGGGGAGGAGGCATGGGAAGGGGGGGGGGGTGGAGGGAGAAGTATAAAACACAAGGACACCAATGACTTCCAGGACAGAAGTTGGTATTTCAAAAAAGTGGAATTGGGGTGAAATTAGCGGGGGAAGAAAAGATCAAGGTTTTGGATGGGGGAAGATAAGAGATGGTGGTGAACAGCTGTTTTAAAGACCTGGAGGGTGGAGTGGGATTGAAGAGAGTGAGGGAGTTTGTTCCAGAGGCGGGAGAAAAGAGGAATGAAGGAGTGAAGGTGAGCAGAGAGTCTTGATTTTGGCAGTTTGACCATAAGAGGGTTGCAGGCAGATCTTGTGCGACCTGTAGGAATATTTGCGGGACAGAGCCCAGAGAGAGCTGGGGGGGCAAGGCCAGAGAGGAGTCGGTAGAAGATGGAAAGACCACCAACCTGCCTGCGGTGAGTGAGTGAGAGGCCCTTGGAGTTAGCTTCATCGCGGGAGATTCCAATGATTCTGAATGCTTTGGTTTCAACAGCGTGAAGACGAGCTAGGTGTGAGGCAGGAGCACCAGCCCAGAGGGGAGAGCAGTATTCCATTGAGCTGCGGATGAAAGCCTTGTATGTGGTGAGGAGCTCAGGTGTGCCAAGGAAGGACTTCGCACGACGGAGGATGCCCAGTCGGCGACTGGCTTTGGAGGCCAGATTTGAAATGTGGTTTTCCCAGGAAAGATCATGGCAGATAGTGAGACCCAAAAGCTTGAGTGACAGAACTTCTTGGAGAGGATTATTCAGAAAGTGGATGGGAGGGTTGTCCAGTCGGTCTTTTCGGAGAGACATCGTAAGAGTGTGAGATTTGTCAGGATTGAAAGACATGTTCCACTTGTTTGCCCAGTCTGTGATTTTGTCCAGGTCTGCAGAGAGTGAGGAGGCAGCAGACTGCCGATATGAGGGATGAAGAATGGAGCGACAGAGAGTAGAGTCATCAGCAAAGAGACACAGAGGATTTTCAAGAGAGTCAGAGAGATCATTGATGAAGACCAGAAAAAGGACAGGGCCTAGAACACTGCCTTGTGGAACTCCAGCCTGAACAGGAAGAGGAGATGAGAGAAACCCATTCAGGGCCACACGTTGACTATGACTAGAGAGGAAGTCCGCCAGCCATGCGTGGAGATTTCCATGGATACCAAAAGAGGAGAGTTTGGTGAGCAGAGCGGGGTGCCAGACCGTATCGAAGGCACGTGATATGTCAAGGGAGACTGCTCTAATTTCCTGTTTGGCATTGAGGACCTCCATCCATTGTTGAGAAAGCAGAAGCAGCATGTCCAGAGTAGAGTGTCCAGGTCTGAAACCAAATTGATGATCAGAGATCAAGCCATTGGAGAAGAGGAAAGATTTCATATCTGAAGCAATGATGGATTCCATGACTTTGCTGATAATTGGGAGAAGGCTGATTGGTCTGTAGTTGCTGGGATATGTTTTTGCACCTTGTTTGTGCAAAGCGGTGATGTTGGCAGATTTCCAAGCAGATGGAAGATGACCTTGAGCAAAAGAGAGGGTGAAGAGAACAGAGAGAGGGAGTGAAAGAGCAGAAGAACAGGATTTTAGGACCCGTGGGCTGATGCCGTCAGGTCCAGTTGCAGAATCCGAGTCGAGGGTTGACAGAAACTTTTCCACCTTGTCAGGAGGAAAGGACACAGAGTCCAGGAGCAGCTGGGTACGACTGGGTACGGTGGGTACAGAGAGGGATGGGTTTGGGACACAAGATTTAGAGGCAAACACAGAGTTGAGGCATTCAGCTTTTTCACGTGCGGAGTCAGCCGTGTGGCCATTTGAGGTGAGGGAGGGGATGGAGGGGGAACAAACACCAGAAACAGATTTGACCAGACGCCACCAGGATTTGGAAGAGGGAGACAGATAAGAGAGTTCGGTCCTGAGAACGGAGAGATATTGTTTCCTGGCTCTCCTGAGGGTGGACACACACTTGTTTCGGGCTTTGTGAAAGGAAATGAGATTTCCTTCCGTTGGATTTGCTTTCCAGGAGACGAAAGCAAGTTGTTTCAGGGCAACAGCCTCACCACAAGATTCCGTGTACCATGGACGGGAGGAAGGGTATGACAACTGAAGACGAGATGGGATAAATCTGTGCATGAGAGAGAGCAATTTACTTTGAAAGAATTCCCAGGATGAGTTGATGTCAGAGGCGGTAGAGATGGGAGACCAGTCCAGATGATTGATGGCTGCTTGAAGACCGTGCCAGTTGGCCTGAGTGAAATGCCAAACTCGTCGACGCTGAGGAGGCTCTCTGAGAATGGTCAGAGAGATGTCCACTTTGACAAGCACATGATCAGATGATCCGATTGGAGCAGAAGAAGAGCAGCAGACATTTTCAGGGAAGTTTGTCATAACCAAATCCAGAAGAGAAGGTGCTCCGTTGACCGAGATCCGGGTCGGGAAATTTACAGATTGTGTCAGTCCCAGTGAGTCACAGAAGTCCTTTGCTGAAGAGCCTTGGCTGGTGAGAGAGGTACCCACACCCAGCCAACTGGCATGGTGACAATTGAAATCACCACATATGAGGAAGAGAGAGTTGGGATGGGTAGATAGAAGTTGGTCCATATTATCAGACAGCGAGATGTAGATGGAGTCATCGCTGTTTGGTGGACGGTACAACACACATATGAACAAAAGGTGGGAGCGAAGGGGAAGCCGTAGCCAAAGGTATTCCTGGGGGTGAGGTGGAGAGAGGGCAGTGGAGGGCGAGTGAGGAAGAGTTTTTTATAAAGATAGCAACCCCACCTCCAGGACGAGGCTCAGGTCTATCATACCTGAGGAGGGAGTAACCTGGGAGAGATACCAAGGCATCAGAGACATCATGAAGGAGGAAAGTTTCTGTTAAGCAGATCACATCTGGTTTGTCAGAAGCAACCTGTATGGAGAGGTCAGTCAAGTTTGAGCGAAGGCCCCGGATGTTTGAGGTCCATACCGTTAATGAAGAGGAAGGGGGAGCATCGGGTCCAGAACAGGGGGGAGGAGGGGTCGGGTAAGATGTGGAAGAGGAGGAAGAGGTAGGGAGAGCTGTTGAAGGTGTGTTAGAGATTTCAGAGATTTCAGAGATTTCAGAATAGCTTGGAGAAAGGGAAGAATTGGGCGGACAAGAGGTTTGATGGAGATTGGGTGAGGCACAGTGAGGTGTTATTTGAGGAGGGGGAAGAGCGAGGCAGAAGGTTGGGGGAGATGAAGGTGAAAGTTGGAAGGGGGAAGAAGCAGGGAGGATGCTTTGAGGAGGAGGGGTGAGAGGGGAGTCTAGGAGGGGAGGGGTGTGGGGGGAGTTTAGGAGGGAGGGGAGTGAAGGGGCAAGGGGGGAGATTTGAAAGGGATGGGTGATGGGGAGGATTTGGAGGGGAGGGGTGAGATTGGATTTTGAAAAGTGTACGATTCATGGGAAACGAACATTTTTTGCAAAATGAGTTTGAGACCTTCGAGTCAAAAATACGTTTGAGGACACTGGAGGAGGGATGGAGTTCTGGATAGTTTAGGGAATGTAGAAAGGAGGAACTGTAAGAGATGGTATTATATATATTTTTTGGAATGAATAGATTTGGTGAGCAAGACGAAAGCATCCTTTTGGAGGAAAAGAAGAAAAGGGTGTTATAATATATGAGAGAAAATAGTTGTTCAGGGGAGAGATTATACATTTCTAACCACGTGATCGCGTGATCGCGAACGAAGAACGAACGAACAAATATGAACAACAAATAAACAAATAAGACCTGGGAAGGAAATATTTTTTGGGGTTTTTTTTTTTTTTTTTGAGTAGAGATATTAAACAAGGAGGTATGGGGTGAACGACTGGTACGAAACAGAGAACGAAAATAAAATAATTGCAGCGCATTCGACGAATCGCTGAGAGAAAAACAAAACAACAAGGTCTGAGACGGTACTGTAGACTAAGCCTACGAGTACTAGGCCGCAGAATACTCGATACGCATTAACCGACGATTGTGTATACATGTCCGAAAAATTAGCACCGAAAATTTTCCAAAAGATACGCTGTAGGTACATACACCGAAAGATAGATACAGTCTCGACAAAAACACAATTGAGAAAGATCACTTAGCTTCGAAAGCGAGAGCGCATGGAACAGCTTCGAAAAGACGTGACCTCGCCGTGACCTCGCCTCGCCTCGCCGTGACATTGGTCACACTTATCTCATTGCATGGTGGTACGTTGATCACACCTATCTCAGTACATGCTGGTATGTTGGCCGCACTTTTCCCATTATATACTGGTACATTGGCCGCACTTATCCCATTATATGGTGGTACATTGGATGCACTTATCGCATTATACGGTGGTACATTGGCTGCACTTATCGCATTATACGGTGGTACATTGGCTGCACTTATCGCATTATACGGTGGTACATTGGCTGCACTTATCCCATTGCATGTTGGTACATTGGCCACACTTATCGCAATATATGGTGGTACATTGGGCACACTTCTCTCATTATATGGTGGTACATTGGCCACACTTATCGCATTATATGGTGGTACATTGGCCACACTTATCTCATTATATGGTGGTACATTGGCCACACTTATCCCATTATATGGTGGTACGTTGGACGTACTTATTCCATTACATGGTGGTACATTGGCCACACTTATTTCATTGCATGGTGGTACATTGGCCACACTTATCCCATATATGGTGGTACGTTGGACGCACTTATTCCATTACATGGTGGAACATTGGCCACACCTATCTCATTGCATGGTGGTACATTGGCCACACTTATCCCATTATATGGTGGTACATTGGCCACACTTATTCCATTATATGGTGGTACATTGGCCACACTTATTCCATTATATGGTGGTACATTGGCCACACTTCTCGCATTATATGGTGGTACATTGGCCACACTTATTCCATTATATGGTGGTACGTTGGCCACACTTATATCATTGTATGGTGGTACGTTGGCCACACTTATTCCATTATATGGTGGTACGTTGGCCACACTTATCTCATTATATGGTGGTACGTTGGCCACACTTATTCCATTATATGGTGGTACGTTGGCCACACTTATCTCATTATATGGTGGTACGTTGGCTACACTTATTCCATTATATGGTGGTACATTGGCCACACTTATCTCATTGTATGGTGGTACGTTGGCCACACTTATCCCATTATATGGTGGTACGTTGGACGCACTTATTCCATTACATGGTGGTACATTGGCCACACTTATTCCATTGTATGGTGGTACGTTGGCCACACTTATCCCATTATATGGTGGTACGTTGGACGCACTTATTCCATTACACGGTGGTACATTGGCCACACTTATTCCATTATATGGTGGTACGTTGGCCATACTTATTCCATTATATGGTGGTACGTTGGCCACACTTATCTCATTATATGGTGGTACGTTGGCCACACTTATTCCATTATATGGTGGTACATTGGCCACACTTATCTCATTGTATGGAGGTACGTTGGCCACACTTATCCCATTATATGGTGGTACGTTGGACGCACTTATTCCATTACATGGTGGTACATTGGAAACACTTATCTCATTGCATGGTGGTACCTTGACTGTACTTATCCCATTGCATGGTGGTACCTTGACTGCACTGATCCCATTGCATGGTGGTACCTTGACTGCACTTAGCCCATTGCATGGTGGTACCTTGACCACTTATCCCATTGCATGGTGGTACCTTGACTGCACTTATCCCATTGCTTGGTGGTACATTGGCCACACTTATTCCATTATATGGTGGTACGTTGGCCACACTTATCTCATTGTATGGTGGTACGTTGGCCACACTTATCGCATTATATGGTGGTACGTTGGCCACACTTATCGCATTATATGGTGGTACGTTGGCCACACTTATTCCATTATATGGTGGTACATTGGCCAAACTTATCGCATTGTATGGTGGTACGTTGGCCACACTTATCCCATTATATGGTGGTACGTTGGACGCACTTATTCCATTACATGGTGGTACATTGGAAACACTTATCTTATTGCATGGTGGTACATTGGAAACACTTATCTCATTGCATGGTGGTACCTTGACTCTACTTATCCCATTGCATGGTGGTACGTTGGATGCACTTATTCCATTACATGGTGGAACATTGGCCACACTTATCTCATTGCATGGTGGTACATTGGCCACACTTATCCCATTATATGGTGGTACATTGGCCACACTTATTCCATTATATGGTGGTACATTGGCCACACTTATCGCATTATATGGTGGTGCAATGGCCACACTTATTCCATTATATGGTGGTACGTTGGCCACACTTATTCCATTATATGGTGGTACGTTGGCCACACTTATCTCATTATATTGTGGTACGTTGGCCGCACTTATTCCATTATATGGTGGTACATTGGCCACACTTATCGCATTATATGGTGGTACGTTGGCCACACTTATCTCATTGTATGGTGGTACGTTGGCCACACTTCCATTATATGGTGGTACGTTGGCCACACTTATCTCATTGTATGGTGGTACATTTGCCACACTTATTCCATTATATGGTGGTACGTTGGCCACACTTATCTCATTATATGGTGGTACGTTGGCCACACTTATTCCATTATATGGTGGTACATTGGCCACACTTATCGCATTATATGGTGGTACGTTGGCCACACGTATTCCATTGTATGGTGGTACGTTGGCCACACTTATCTCATTGTATGGTGGTACATTGGCCACACTTATTCCATTATATGGTGGTACGTTGGCCACACTTAGCTCATTATATGGTGGTACGTTGGCCACACTTATTCCATTATATGGTGGTACGTTGGCCACACTTATCCCATTATATGGTGGTACATTGGACGCACTTATTCCATTACATGGTGGTACATTGGAAACACTTATCTCATTGCATGGTGGTACCTTGACTGTACTTATCCCATTGCATGGTGGTACGTTGGACGCACTTATTCCATTACATGGTGGAACATTGGCCACACTTATCTCATTGCATGGTGGTACATTGGCCACACTTATCCCATTATATGGTGGTACATTGGCCACACTTATTCCATTATATGGTGGTACATTGTCCACACTTATTGCATTATATGGTGGTACATTGGCCACACTTATTCCATTAAATGGTGGTACGTTGGCCACACTTATCTCATTGTATGGTGGTATGTTGGCCACACTTATTCCATTATATGGTGGTACGTTGGCCACACTTATCTCATTATATGGTGGTACGTTGGCCACACTTATTCCATTATATGGTGGTACATTGGCCACACTTATCGCATTATATGGTGGTACGTTGGCCACACTTATTCCATTATATGGTGGTACATTGGCCACACTTTTCTCATTGTATGGTGGTATGTTGGCCACACTTATCCCATTATATGGTGGTACGTTGGATGCACTTATTCCATTACATGGTGGTACATTGGCCACACTTATCTCATTGTATGGTGGTACGTTGGCCACACTTATTCCATTATATGGTGGTACGTTGGCCACACTTATCTCATTGTATGGTGTTACGTTGGCCACACTTATTCCATTATATGGTGGTACGTTGGCCACACTTATCTCATTGTATGGTGGTACATTGGCCACACTTATCCCATTATATGGTGGTACATTGGCCACACTTATTCCTTTATATGGTGGTACATTGGCCACACTTATCGCATTATATGGTGGTACATTGGCCACACTTATTCCATTATATGGTGGTACGTTGGCCACACATCTCATTGTATGGTGGTACGTTGGCCACACTTATTCCATTATATGGTGGTACATTGGCCACACTTATCTCATTGTATGGTGGTACATTGGCCACACTTATTCCATTATATGGTGGTAGGTTGGCTACACTTATCTCATTATATGGTGGTACGTTGGCCACACTTATTCCATTATATGGTGGTACATTGGCCACACTTATCTCATTGTATGGTGGTACGTTGGCCACACTTATCTCATTGCATGGTGGTACGTTGGCCACACTTATCGCATTATGTGGTGGTACGTTGGCCACACTTATTCCATTATATGGTGGTACATTGGCCACACTTATCTCATTCTATGGTGGTACGTTGGCCACACTTATCTCATTGTATGGTGGTACGTTGGCCACACTTATCTCATTGTATGGTGGTACATTGGCCACACTTACTCCATTATATGGTGGTACGTTGGCCACACTTATCTCCCGCTTCCGGTCCGGTCTGAAGAGGACGCAGGCATCACATGCTCGCCGCTTCTTCGACTGGGCCACTGTCTGTGGCTTGTTTTTTTGGTGGTCGTGCGGATTTTTTGGCCATTGAGTCTGCCCTCCGCATAGTCCCAGCTCTGCTCCTTGCTTCGCCTACCCGGCTCCTTCGCCTGCTCGCTGTTTCCTCGGGCACGCTCTCGTGGGTTGTGTCCTTCGCAGTGGTGTGGCGGCGGTTTTCCCGCCGTGATCTTGATTTGTAGCGGCGGCGGTTGATTGCCGCTGCATTTCCCGCTTTGCTGTGATCAACCTTGGCCTCATGATCGTCTCTTTGCTCCTGTGTGCCCTCTGCTTGGTCCAGACTCTGCTCCTGGCTTCACCTACCTGGCTCCTTCGTCTACTTCGTTTCCTTGGGCCTGCTCCCGTGGGTTGGGACCATTGTTTCACCTCCTCAACCTTGGCCTCGTGCTCGCCTTTCCGCTCCTGCCTGGCATGGCTCTGCAGTACTCTGCCGCAAGGCTCCTTTTGCTCAATACCCGCTCCACCCCATCATGCATCTCTGCCATCAAATCAAATGGACTCCTCCGACGACCCAGGTACATTCACCGTGGCTCCGGTCATAAGTTTGTATATGTACAATCAGGTCACTCCATCCCCGTCCTCTGGTCGGCTCAGCGCACTCCCACTCATCGTCCCAGCGCACCTAGTCACGGCAACGCACAAAATCGCACCTCCTGCCTGCGAACCCTGGCTAAATCACCTGAATTCATCCCTGCTGTTCAAAACAACATCAAGCTCACCCTGTTCAACACCCGGTCCCTCAACAACAAATGCCTCATCCTCAACGACTACATCCTGGATAACAAACTGGACTTTCTCTGTCTCACCGAAACCTGGCAACAACCACTGGACTACTACACGCTCAACCTCACCACACCCAATGGATATTCCTACGTCAATAAACCACGCTCGGAGGGCCGAGGTGGTGAAATTGCCGTTATCCACCGTCAAGACATCAGGACCAGCCTCATCCCCATCGCCTCAGCCTCATCCTTTGAACACCTGGCTTTTAAACTCTCTGGTCGCATGCAGTCAGTCATGGCTGTCGTCTACCGCCCTCCCAAACCACACCCATTATTCCTGTCTGACTTCTCCTACTTTCTGACCCAGCTATGTTCCCCCTCTCCCCCTCAATCCTCCTCCTTGGTGATTTCAATATCCACATGGACTCCACTGACTCCACAATAACCACTGACTTCACTGATTTACTCACCTGCTTTAACCTCACTCAACATGTCAACTTTCCTACGCATATCCGTGGTCACATTTTGGACCTTGTCTGCTCCACTGGATTAATTTTGCACCATCTCTCTGGCTCCGACCTCACCCTCTCTGACCACTTAGCCATCACTATGACCATCAACATCCCCACCCCAACACCAAGACATTATCGCACTATCAACTTCCATAAGCTAAACGCTCTTTCACCTACCTCATTCTCATCCACCCTCTCTGAAAAAATGTCCACTTCTCCCTTCATTGACCTCCACACCCCTTCCGACCTCATTGACTACTACAACCACACTCTCTCCTCCTGCCTTGACCAGCTTGCGCCTGTAAAAACCAAAACAGTTTCTTTCACCCATTCTGCTCCCTGGTTTACCCCTGAACTCCGCCTGATGAAAACTCGTGCTCGCCAACTTGAAAGACTCCGCAATAAAATAGGTCTCACAGTTCACTCCCAAGCCTATGAAAGACACCGCAATAAAGCAGGTCTCACAGTTCACTCCGAAGCCTACAAGGACCACCTACAACACTACAAAGATGCCCTCTCCCACGCCCGCTCTGCCTACTACTCTCAAATTATCCACTCTGGCTCCGGAAACCCAAAAGCACTCTTCTCGACAATAAACAAACTCCTCCGCCCCCTGGACACCACCACCCAGTCATTCACAGTAGACAACTGCATCTCCTTCCTTTCTTTCTTCCAACACAAAATTGACAACATCTACAACAGCTTGACCACTGCCGCACCCGCTCCCCCTCCAACCACCTGCCCCCCCTTATCCTGCCTTCCCCTGTCTCAATTCTCCCCGGTCTCCCCTACTGAGCTCTCTGAACTCCTCATAGGATTGAAAACTGCCACCTGCACTCTTGACCCCATCCCCTCCAGCTTTGTCAAGGCCTCCCTCCCTGCTCTCTCTCCACTTATCATTGCAACAATAAACTCCTCCCTGTCTACAGGCATCGTCCCACCATCCCTCAAAATTGCTGCTGTTACCCCCATTCTAAAAAAACCTGGTCTAAACCCTGACACCCTAAATAACTTCAGACCCATCTCCAACCTACCCTTTCTGTCAAAAGTTTTGGAACGCGCTGTAGCCGCGCAACTCAAACATCACCTCTCTGCCAATAACCTGTATGAAACATTCCAATCCGGATTCCGCTCCAACCACAGTACTGAAACTGCTCTCCTCAAAATCACCAACGACCTTCTCCTCTCCTCTGACGCTGGCAACCTCAACATTCTCGTCCTCCTCGACCTCAGCGCTGCCTTTGACACCTTCGATCACACCATCCTCCTCACCCGACTTGAATCCACCTTTAACGTGACCGGCACTGCCCTCTCTTGGATTAACTCATACCTCTCTGACAGACGCCAGTTCATCTCCATCAATAACTGCAAATCCCCCACTGCTCCCCTCCCCCAAGGTGTCCCCCAAGGTTCAGTTCTTGGCCCCCTCCTCTTCATCCTTTACCTGTCCCCCCTCGGTCACTTCATCCGCCGTCATGGTCTCCAATTCCACTGCTTCGCCGATGACATCCAGCTTTTCATCTCCACCAAGTCCGTCTCCACCGACACCCACTCTATCCTAACAAACTGCATCTCTGAAATGAAATCCTGGCTTCAAATCAACTTCCTCAAACTTAACTGTGATAAATCTGAAATAATCATCATTGGCCCAAAAACGCTCACAAAATCCACCCATAACTTTGCCCTCAACATCGACGGTATCCCAGTATTCACCTCCCCTCTCATCCGGAATCTTGGCGTCATCTTTGACCAAACCCTCTCCTTCGACAAATACACTAAACAGATCACAAAGACAGCCTTCTATCACCTGAAAAACATCGCCTGTCTCCGCTCATCCCTCTCCTCCACGGCTGCAGAAACCCTCATCCACACCTTCATCACCTCCCGTCTGGACTACTGCAATAGCCTCCTCTATGGTTCACCCTCAAAAATCACCAATAAACTCCAATACATTCAGAACTCCGCTGCCCGTCTACTCACCCATTCCCGGACCCGTGACCACATCACCCCCGTCCTTTACAAGCTTCACTGGCTCCCCATCTCCCAGAGAATCCAGTACAAAATCCTCCTCTTGACCTACAAAGCCCTCCATAACCTGGCCCCATCCTACCTGGCTGACCTCCTCTCCAGACACACTCCCACCCGCAACCTCCGCTCTGCTGGTACCAACCTCCTGACCCCCCCCATCCGCACCAAATTCAGATCCTGGGGGGACAGGGCCTTCTCCATCGCTGCTCCCACCCTCTGGAACTCACTACCTCACACCATCAGAGACTCCTCCTCACTCACCACATTCAAAACATCACTCAAGACCCACCTGTTCAGCACTGCATTCAACATTCAACCCACAGCATTTAACACCTGACTATCACTTCTCCTTCTCCCTCCTTTTGCTTTAAATATTTCCCTATTGATTCTTGTCTTTTTGCAATTGTTGTTTTCATGTTTTGTTATGCATTATGTTTTGCACTCTGTCAAAGTGCCTTTGGGCTTCATGAAAAGCGCTATACAAAATAAATGAATTATTATTATTATTATTATTATTATATGGTGGTACATTGGCCACACTTATCTCATTGTATGGTGGTACATTGGCCACACTTATCCCATTATATGGTGGTACGTTGGACGCACTTATTCCATTACATGGTGGTACATTGGAAACACTTATCTCATTGCATGGTGGTACCTTGACTGTACTTATCCCATTGCATGGTGGTACGTTGGACGCACTTATTCCATTATATGGTGGTACATTGGCCACACTTATCTCATTGTATGGTGGTACATTGGCCACACTTACTCCATTATATGGTGGTACGTTGGCCACACTTATCTCCCGCTTCCGGTCCGGTCTGAAGAGGATGCAGGCATCACATGCTCGCCGCTTCTTCGACTGGGCCACTGTCTGTGGCTTGCTTTTTTGGTGGTCGTGCGGATTTTTTGGCCATTGAGTCTGCCCTCCGCATAGTCCCAGCTCTGCTCCTTGCTTCGCCTACCCGGCTCCTTCGCCTGCTCGCTGTTTCCTCGGGCACGCTCTCGTGGGTTGTGTCCTTCGCAGTGGTGTGGCGGCGGTTTTCCCGCCGTGATCTTGATTTGTAGCGGCGGCGGTTGATTGCCGCTGCATTTCCCGCTTTGCTGTGATCAACCTTGGCCTCATGATCGTCTCTTTGCTCCTGTGTGCCCTCTGCTTGGTCCCGACTCTGCTCCTGGCTTCACCTACCTGGCTCCTTCGTCTACTTCGTTTCCTTGGGCCTGCTCCCATGGGTTGGGACCATTGTTTCACCTCCTCAACCTTGGCCTCGTGCTCGCCTCTCCGCTCCTGCCTGGCATGGCTCTGCAGTACTCTGCCGCAAGGCTCCTTTTGCTCAATACCCGCTCCACCCCATCATGCATCTCTGCCATCAAATCAAATGGACTCCTCCGACGACCCAGGTACATTCACCGTGGCTCCGGTCGTAAGTTTGTATATGTACAATCAGGTCACTCCATCCCCGTCCTCTGGTCGGCTCAGCGCACTCCCACTCATCGTCCCAGCGCACCTAGTCACGGCAACGCACAAAATCGCACCTCCTGCCTGCGAACCCTGGCTAAATCACCTGAATTCATCCCTGCTGTTCAAAACAACATCAAGCTCACCCTGTTCAACACCCGGTCCCTCAACAACAAATGCCTCATCCTCAACGACTACATCCTGGATAACAAACTGGACTTTCTCTGTCTCACCGAAACCTGGCAACAACCACTGGACTACTACACGCTCAACCTCACCACACCCAATGGATATTCCTACGTCAATAAACCACGCTCGGAGGGCCGAGGTGGTGGAATTGCCGTTATCCACCATCAAGACATCAGGACCAGCCTCATCCCCATCGCCTCAGCCTCATCCTTTGAACACCTGGCTTTTAAACTCTCTGGTCGCACGCAGTCAGTCATGGCTGTCGTCTACCGCCCTCCCAAACCACACCCATTATTCCTGTCTGACTTCTCCTACTTTCTGACCCAGCTATGTTCCCTCTCCCCCTCAATCCTCCTCCTTGGTGATTTCAATATCCACATGGACTCCACTGACTCCACAATAACCACTGACTTCACTGATTTACTCACCTGCTTTAACCTCACTCAACATGTCAACTTTCCTACGCATATCCGTGGTCACATTTTGGACCTTGTCTGCTCCACTGGATTAATTTTGCACCATCTCTCTGGCTCCGACCTCACCCTCTCTGACCACTTAGCCATCACGATGACCATCAACATCCCCACCCCAACACCAAGACATTATCGCACTATCAACTTCCATAAGCTAAACGCTCTTTCACCTACCTCATTCTCATCCACCCTCTCTGAAAAAATGTCCACTTCTCCCTTCATTGACCTCCACACCCCTTCCGACCTCATTGACTACTACAACCACACTCTCTCCTCCTGCCTTGACCAGCTTGCGCCTGTAAAAACCAAAACAGTTTCTTTCACCCATTCTGCTCCCTGGTTTACCCCTGAACTCCGCCTGATGAAAACTCGTGCTCGCCAACTTGAAAGACTCCGCAATAAAATAGGTCTCACAGTTCACTCCCAAGCCTATGAAAGACACCGCAATAAAGCAGGTCTCACAGTTCACTCCGAAGCCTACAAGGACCACCTACAACACTACAAAGATGCCCTCTCCCACGCCCGCTCTGCCTACTACTCTCAAATTATCCACTCTGGCTCCGGAAACCCAAAAGCACTCTTCTCGACAATAAACAAACTCCTCCGCCCCCTGGACACCACCACCCAGTCATTCACAGTAGACAACTGCATCTCCTTCCTTTCTTTCTTCCAACACAAAATTGACAACATCTACAACAGCTTGACCACTGCCGCACCCGCTCCCCCTCCAACCACCTGCCCCCCCTTATCCTGCCTTCCCCTGTCTCAATTCTCCCCGGTCTCCCCTACTGAGCTCTCTGAACTCCTCATAGGATTGAAAACTGCCACCTGCACTCTTGACCCCATCCCCTCCAGCTTTGTCAAGGCCTCCCTCCCTGCTCTCTCTCCACTTATCATTGCAACAATAAACTCCTCCCTGTCTACAGGCATCGTCCCACCATCCCTCAAAATTGCTGCTGTTACCCCCATTCTAAAAAAACCTGGTCTAAACCCTGACACCCTAAATAACTTCAGACCCATCTCCAACCTACCCTTTCTGTCAAAAGTTTTGGAACGCGCTGTAGCCGCGCAACTCAAACATCACCTCTCTGCCAATAACCTGTATGAAACATTCCAATCCGGATTCCGCTCCAACCACAGTACTGAAACTGCTCTCCTCAAAATCACCAACGACCTTCTCCTCTCCTCTGACGCTGGCAACCTCAACATTCTCGTCCTCCTCGACCTCAGCGCTGCCTTTGACACCATCGATCACACCATCCTCCTCACCCGACTTGAATCCACCTTTAACGTTACCGGCACTGCCCTCTCTTGGATTAACTCATACCTCTCTGACAGACGCCAGTTCATCTCCATCAATAACTGCAAATCCCCCACTGCTCCCCTCCCCCAAGGTGTCCCCCAAGGTTCAGTTCTTGGCCCCCTCCTCTTCATCCTTTACCTGTCCCCCCTCGGTCACTTCATCCGCCGTCATGGTCTCCAATTCCACTGCTTCGCCGATGACATCCAGCTTTTCATCTCCACCAAGTCCGTCTCCACCGACACCCACTCTATCCTAACAAACTGCATCTCTGAAATGAAATCCTGGCTTCAAATCAACTTCCTCAAACTTAACTGTGATAAATCTGAAATAATCATCATTGGCCCAAAAACGCTCACAAAATCCACCCATAACTTTGCCCTCAACATCGACGGTATCCCAGTATTCACCTCCCCTCTCATCCGGAATCTTGGCGTCATCTTTGACCAAACCCTCTCCTTCGACAAATACACTAAACAGATCACAAAGACAGCCTTCTATCACCTGAAAAACATCGCCTGTCTCCGCTCATCCCTCTCCTCCACGGCTGCAGAAACCCTCATCCACACCTTCATCACCTCCCGTCTGGACTACTGCAATAGCCTCCTCTATGGTTCACCCTCAAAAATCACCAATAAACTCCAATACATTCAGAACTCCGCTGCCCGTCTACTCACCCATTCCCGGACCCGTGACCACATCACCCCCGTCCTTTACAAGCTTCACTGGCTCCCCATCTCCCAGAGAATCCAGTACAAAATCCTCCTCTTGACCTACAAAGCCCTCCATAACCTGGCCCCATCCTACCTGGCTGACCTCCTCTCCAGACACACTCCCACCCGCAACCTCCGCTCTGCTGGTACCAACCTCCTGACCCCCCCCATCCGGACCAAATTCAGATCCTGGGGGGACAGGGCCTTCTCCATCGCTGCTCCCACCCTCTGGAACTCACTACCTCACACCATCAGAGACACCTCCTCACTCACCACATTCAAAACATCACTCAAGACCCACCTGTTCAGCACTGCATTCAACATTCAACCCACAGCATTTAACACCTGACTATCACTTCTCCTTCTCCCTCCTTTTGCTTTAAATATTTCCCTATTGATTCTTGTCTTTTTGCAATTGTTGTTTTCATGTTTTGTTATGCATTATGTTTTGCACTCTGTCAAAGTGCCTTTGGGCTTCATGAAAAGCGCTATACAAAATAAATGAATTATTATTATTATTATTATTATATGGTGGTACGTTGGCCACACTTATTCCATTATATGGTGGTACATTGGCCACACTTATCGCATTATATGGTGGTACGTTGGCCACACTTATTCCATTATATGGTGGTACGTTGGCCACACTTATCTCATTGTATGGTGGTACATTGGCCACACTGATCTCATTGTATGGTGGTACATTGGCCACACTTATTCCATTATATGGTGGTACATTGGCCACACTTATCTCATTATATGGTGGTACGTTGGCCACACTTATTCCATTATATGGTGGTACATTGGCCACACTTATCTCATTGTATGGTGGTACGTTGGCCACACTTATCCCATTATATGGTGGTACGTTGGACGCACTTATTCCATTACATGGTGGTACATTGGAAACACTTATCTCATTGCATGGTGGTACCTTGACTGTACTTATCCCATTGCATGGTGGTACGTTGGACGCACTTATTCCATTACATGGTGGAACATTGGCCACACTTATCTCATTGCATGGTGGTACATTGGCCACACTTATTCCATTATATGGTGGTACATTGGCCACACTTATCGCATTATATGGTGGTACATTGACTGTACTTATCTCATTGCATGGTGGTACGTTGGACGCACTTATTCCATTACATGGTGGAACATTGGCCACACTTATGTCATTGCATGGTGGTACATTGGCCACTCTTATCCCATTATATGGTGGTACATTGGCCACACTTATTCCATTATATGGTGGTACATTGGCCACACTTATCTCATTATATGGTGGTACGTTGGCCACACTTATTCCATTATATGGTGGTACATTGGCCACACTTATCTCATTGTATGGTGGTACGTTGGCCACACTTATCCCATTATATGGTGGTACGTTGGACGCACTTATTCCATTACATGGTAGTACATTGGAAACACTTATCTCATTGCATGGTGGTACCTTGACTGTACTTATCCCATTGCATGGTGGTACGTTGGACGCACTTATCCCATTGCATGGTGGTACCTTGACTGCACTGATCCCATTGCATGGTGGTACCTTGACTGTACTTATCCCATTGCATGGTGGTACCTTGACTGCACTGATCCCATTGCATGGTGGTACCTTGACTGCACTTATCCCATTGCATGGTGGTACCTTGACTGCACTTATCCCATTGCAAGGTGGTACCTTGACTGCACTTATCCCATTGCTTGGTGGTACTGTGGAAGTGTAACTCAGTGTAACTTATTGAGTAAAGACTGGTAACGATTTCGTAAATGGATGCCAAGAATGTGCACGCACATGGTAATCTCTTGTCCACCTGGTCACAGCCCCTGGCTGGAGCACCCCCCTATCGTTTGGTAAACGGAACTCGCAGCAGGGGGGGAGCGAGCTGATGCCAGGACTTGGTGCATGCATGACCTCGGGGCATTAGCGGAGAAAGGATTAACATTCAGCGGACAGGGGATTAACTCTCGTTTGTCCATATAAACCAGAGCAAACGTTGAGTCAAGGAGACTTGTGACCAGAAGCTCTGACCGACGGAACGGACGAGCACTCATCATCAGACCCTCTGCCCGACGGGAGTGGCAGAGGAACATCGGCCGAACGAGAAGGACCATGCGAAAAGAGTTAACCTGGTCCATTGAATTAAGCGGTATTATTTGGTAATTGGAATGAAGTGAATAACCAGTTAATAAACCAGACCTTTTGTAAAACCTGTGTCCGGTCATTGGAGTCTTGAGTCTCCCCCCACTACTTCCCCTACAATTTGGAGGCACCGCTGACATCAATTGTACACAAACAAGTCTTTAAAAGGTGAGTGTGTCTTGTTTTGTCCAATATGATTTACGAACTTGGGAATAGTTTTGTACATACATGGGGGAGGAGGTGGTCCTGGGGGTTCCTTGCGCACCGATGCCGCGATGTAGGTGGCGTGACCCATCACGAATGGTACTTCGATAAACGACTGTAGCTATTATTCGTGTTTTTCTAAATGATTTCTGTAAATACGTATTTTTGCGCTGTCTAAATAAAATGCACCAGGTCGGCGCTGGTCATTAAGGGCCTTACTGTGACCTGGGAGCAAACGGAGCATGTGTGCACCATGCGACCATTTGCTTCCAAGTCGTGTAAGGCCGGTACACTCGTTTACACACCCGTACACGTGTAAAGTAGTTTTTTTTTTGCACTTGTTCAAAGCACGCGACTTGCTCGGCGTGCGACAGGGAGCCGGGAAATGGAATTATATTCATATATATATATTTTTACCTCATTCCAATTTATGGTATTGCGACAAAACGGCTTATATCTTTGGAACGACTGGTCGGATTTAGACAAATTAAACGGAATTGTGTAGGACGAAAGCCGTGGGTCCAAAGAAAAAAAAAAAAAAAAAAAAAAAAAAAAAAAAAAAAAAAGAAAAGAAAAAGGGTGGAGGAGAAAAAAAAAATTGGTTTCAGTTTTCCCGCCATGTCTAAAACTCGTTCGATCAACAAATAAATTCATGACAGACAACCCCACCTCATGCCGGTCCAGAATTATTGTGAAAGATGGCGATTGGATGAAAATTGCATACCAACACTCCCTCACTGTCCCTCATTGTCCCTCATGTCCATTCCGGCACCCTGTCTCTTGCTCCCGCTCCTTCTCCCTCCCCTCCCTCTAGTTCCCATAGGCGGACGTTTTGCGAGAAGCAAAGCGTTTTGCAGGAAGCTTCCAGGAAGCTTCCAGGAAGCAAAGCCAGGGCTGTTGCTTTTTGTGTATTTTCTCTGCGCCCCATACTCGCAGATTTGGTTGGTACAAATATTTTATTGAAAGGTGAAAGATGCTTTTGTGGAAAGCAATGGCAGACCACCCATTGCCACCACTTTCATGAGCTCAGAGAAATAAAAAAATTCCAAATTCCACTCTGATGGCTCAGTGGAAATCGGCAGCAGAGTGGGAATCGGCAGACAATGGAACAGCTAGCGACGAGTGTTTGTGAGTAACAACCACCCTCTGGTCGAGGCTCATAGGAGGGGTGATGCTTACTGATTCGGCACGCTTACAATAGATATTAATGGCGAAGGTTGTGGTTGGTTCGATTTTGCGAAATGGACGTTCTTTGAACGGGTTAAATGAGAATTTTCATATTGGATGATAAAGCAACGAAGAGTTTTGTGGGATTATGGGGTCATATCGCGACATCATGGGAAAGCTGGTGTAAATGGTGGGATGTCAGAGGTAATGGTGTGGTTTAATGTTCACACTGTTTTGGAAAATAATGCTCGATGCAACATGATCCTAAAAAGAACCCATCCCTACATCTAAGGATCAGGAAGGGAAGGAATGGAAAATTTGAAGTATTAAAGTTACGGAACTCAAAATGTCTGGGTTTGGATGTAGTCATTAAAGGATTGAGTCATTCATTGGTTTGATGATGGTCCTAATATTTTGATAAATGTTTGATAATGGTCCTGGTAATTTTAGTCCTAGGAATAATATTGCTAGTGGTTTGTCTGAAGATTTTAATGGGATTTAATGGGATTTTAATGGGATAAATTGGGAACATTCAAATGTTGGGTTGTGCTAACGTTTCCACAACGTTGCTACAACGTTTCACTTTCGTTGTTGCAACGTTTTGCTCCAACGTTTTGGGAACATTCAAATGATGGGTTGTGCTAACGTTTCCACAACGTCGCCACAACGTTTCACTTTCGTTGTTGCAACGTTTTGCTCCGACGTTTTGGGAACATTCAAATGTTGGGTTGTGCTAACGTTTCCACAACGTCGCCACAACGTTTCACTTTCGTTGTTGCAACGTTTTGCTCCGACGTTTTGGGAACATTCAAATGTTGGGTTGTGCTAACGTTTCCACAACGTCGCTACAACGTTTCACTTTCGTTGTTGCAACGTTTTGCTCCAACGTTTTGGGAACATTCAAATGTTGGGTTGTGCTAACGTTTCCACAACGTCGCTACAACGTTTCACTTTCGTTGTTGCAACGTTTTGCTCCAACGTTTTGGGAACATTCAAATGTTGTGTTTTGCTGACGTTTCCACAACGTCGCTACAACGTTTCACTTTCGTTGTTGCAACGTTTTGCTCCAACGTTTTGGGAACATTCAAATGTTGTGTTTTGCTGACGTTTCCACAACGTCGCTACAACGTTTCACTTTCGTTGTTGCAACGTTTTGCTCCAACGTTTTGGGAACATTCAAATGTTGTGTTTTGCTGACGTTTCCACAACGTCGCTACAACGTTTCACTTTCGTTGTTGCAACGTTTTGCTCCAACGTTTTGGGGACACTCAAATGTTAAGTAAATCGGATAAGAATTCACGAGTTATTTAATTATTAGCGATTAATGAAGTACTTATTTAATTAATTACATTTCTTATTAAATTACAGTAATTACATTACAGTAATTACCTGAGGTAATTACAGTAATTACAGTTCCGGTAATTACAGTAATTACAGTAATCATTACAGTAATTGCAGTAATCTTATTACAGTAATTACATTACATTAACTCAGGCACCTTTTGAGTAAGGAAGCTGATATTTGGACATGACACTGACCAAGTGATGTGGCTGTCAAGGAAAATTTTGATTTATTGATTAATCATTTAATAAATTAACTCGTTGATTTATAAATGACTTATTTAATTAAAAGTCCTCAGAGATACATCTTCGGATGAAATACTTGCAGATTGGTTATGCTATGAGCCAATTGATTAAGGAAAATATTTTGTGATGGCCATATTGGCAATTTCGTGGCCATATTCGTGGCAACTCAGTTAGTGCCACTGCACCTTTAAAATGCATCCCTGCGTTCATTTTTCGATCGATTGAGTTGAAATTTTGAACAATCGGATCTGGACTGTCGTCGTTAACGACTCTAGCACGCACTCGTCCAATCAGGATGGAGCGGTATGGTCCCCGGATCATCACTGCCCGCAGTTTTTAATTAATTTTACTTTTTCTCTTGGTCATATAATTTTGAAGACATGCATGTCATGATAGAGGAAATGTTTGTTCTGTTGAACGGAATAAATGTTGTTTATTTGTGTAGGTGTGTATTTTTGTGTATTTTGGATATATTTTCACGACTAATTCCAGTTAACATCCTGCAAAATTTGCTCGTTTGCTGGCCGAGTCGAAATTGCGTTGAGTTTCTATGGCATGCGCCATTAAAAGCGCTGTGTAATGGTTGAGCTCCCTTTATTTCGTTTTGGTCATGCGGATGAGCAAACAAAGTGACAAATGCTGCGGCTGGAGCAGTAGAAGCGATGTTTTTTTTTTAATGGAAACGATGTAATGAGTAATTAAAAGTGGGAGGGGGCAACACCACGCATACCTCTTTTAAGGTGTGTATAAACCCTGGAATAAACGTGGGAGGGGGCAACACCACGCATACCTCTTTTAAGGTGTGTATAAACCCTGGAATATTTCAGCAATCAATACAATGCTGAAACTATATAAGTAATTTAATGAGTAACTTAATGAGTAACTTTAATAAGTAACTTAATGAGTAACTTTAATCAGTAATTTAATGAGTAATTTAATAAGTAATTTAATAAGTAATTTAATGAGTAATTTAATGAGTAATTTAATGAGTAATTTAATAAGTAATTTAATAAGTAATTTAATGAGTAATTTAATGAGTAATTTAATAAGTAATTTAATAAGTAATTTAATGAGTAATTTAATGAGTAATTTAATGAGTAATTTAATGAGTAATTTAATAAGTAATTTAATAAGGAACTTAATGAGGAATTTAATGAGGAATTTAATGAGGAATTAAAAGTGGGAGGGGGCAACACCACGCATACCTCTTTTAAGGTGTGTATAAACCCTGGAATAAACGTGGGAGGGGGCAACACCACGCATACCTCTTTTAAGGTGTGTATAAACCCTGGAATATTTCAGCAATCAATACGATGCTGAAATGATGTAATTTACTGTGTAAGAGGGTCGACCTTGGGTTTGTTTGGGTTTGTTGTTTATTTTTGTGGGTGTGTATTTTTTGTGTATTTTGGATATATTTTCACGACTAATTCCAGTTAACATCCTGCAAACTTTGCTCGTTTTCTGGCCGAGTCGAAATTGCGTTGAGGTCCTATGGCATGCACCATTAAAAGCGCTGTGTAATGGTTGAGCTCCCTTTATTTCGTTTTGGTCATGCGGATGAGCAGACAAAATGACGAATGCTGCGGCTGGAGCAGTTGAAGCGATTTTTGAATTGTTCAATGATTATTCGATATTGTTATGACTTATTGTCAATAGGTATACTAAGTGGCCATGAGGTAGCCTGTTGCTATGTACAGTTTTATTCTATTGTTGATTATACCACATAGCTGTGGTGATAAAGGAAATGTTCGTTTTAAATAGATGATTATGATATGACCATGACTATAAAATCATGATGATTATTATGAATGATATCATAGGGTTCAAATGCAGAATGATTGCATGAACTTGGGAAAGAACTTTCAAGCCCTATGGGATAAATTGGGTGTTACAAGCGATGGAGTTTCAAAATTTAGCATGATTGAAGGAATTTTAGTCTTATTTCAGGAGTTTTACGAAATTTAAATTGCCAAGAGATTTTGGGTACTATTAAAGGAAAAAAAATGATGAGATATTTTTTCCAATGAACTTTAATATCTGCCATCCATTTTGGCTGTCTCACGAATGAAGGATGAGTTGCCTTTAGTGGTTGCAAAGAAAATTTGTGGAGACCAGGCAAAATGGGGAAATATGTCAGATATGACCCTCGGACAGGACGGTGATTCATCAATTGACATGAGGTACGAACCAGAGGTGACGACCGATGAGAGTCGATCTCAGTCAATGGATGGACCTGTCCTGACATCATTGGGGAAAGGGCTTATGCAAGGAGTCATTCAAAATGATTAATTTGATTTATTGATGAATATTGATGAATTAATTGAAATTGAATAATTGATTGAATTGTTAATTGATTGAATCTAATTGATTGAATTTAATTGAATAAATTTAACTGAATAAATTGAACTGAATAAATTGAATTGAATATATTGATTGTTTGATTGATGAAAATGCGGTCTCAAGAAAGAAGCTTTGATATCTTTGCGAGATATTATCAATGTGGAGACAACCTGGGAAAATTGAGCAAGGTGGTGAGTTTATATACAGATATATATGTGCGTTACCATTGTGTGATTTCCCCGTCAAACAGAGCGGACACCTGAGGATTCACCCATTTCATACTGACCCTCCGGCTCATCTGCAAATACTGATCTGTGAGATTGGATTGTGCAAAAGCCACAGCTGAGGGAGATTCTCTGGAAATCACCGTGTGAACAGGTGGAGAGATCCTTCCTGGAGGTACGAGTGAAGCTTTAGAGGAACCTGGAACAAGCTACAACACATCCAACGCTACTTTGATAAAAGGCAGAATGGGAAATGGAGCCTGCAAGAATACACAAGGACAACCAGAAATTCCACAAAAAGGTACTTGTACACATCATATGTACGACCGTTATGGTGCCGAAGCTATAAGGCAGGTCGAGAATTGGTATTTGTGGACAAAGGGACATGATGAGGAGTTTCCAAGAGATGGTACATTTGAGCGAAGTCGATTGGAAAGATTGGAACAAAGATTGAAAGCCAGGAAGAGACAGAATCTAACGGTAGACTGGCTTGCATTCCATCTTTGGGATGGTGAATCCAGACAACGGGAACAGCAAGAACGGATAACGGATCTAGAACTTAAAATAAAAAGGATACAGGATACAGTGGAGGAGACAAATGCACAACTGCCCTCGAAATTAGGAATGAAAGTGACAGTTGTCCCATCAGATTTCCAGTTGTCTCCCCAAAAAGGACGGTACAGATAATTTTTTCGTGTTTCAGGAGATAACGAGAGATTGCAGTGGCAACTCAGGGATGTAGAGATGCAGCCCAGCAATACAAGTGCACAGGTGCACAGATCAGACAACGACAGAAACCGGTGTTTCAAGTGTGGACGGATGGGACATTGGAAAAGAGGATGTCCGTATACCAAAAGGAAGACAAGTTAATAGGGTAAACCAAGATCAAGGGTACCAGTGCTGACCGATACCTCAGACAATGATTAGGCCTTCATTGCGACAAATCCCAAATGACGATTGGCCTCAACAAATTAGATTACTGGACAAACATGAATAACTGTCGATGATTCTTGGGTCTGAAAAGTTTTCGGAGCAAGAATTATTCATTTTTTCTTTTGCTTGTAAGCAAATTAGTAATTAATTGATGACATGCCGAAATTGGATCTTTTATGTTGGGCACACAATTTTAAATTTACAAAGTTGGAACAATTGCTTTGCAAATTTTTGAAACCAAGTGACAAGGGTCACATCATGATCAGGTGGGAATTTCGGACTAGTGTTCCGCATGATTGATAAGTCAGTGGTCGACTGACATGTAAATGGGTGTGTAGTCAAATTTGTATAAATTATTGTGGGAACTGAAAGGGTAATTTCAATGTGACATCATAGGGGTTTTCTAAGAATAAACTTTTTGGTCCATTTGTGTATTAGCATTTCTAAAATTGAAGGACAAATTTTATGAAATTGAAATAAAATTGACACCCATCTTGATCTGTAAATAATAGTTCCAACGCAAACAAATACGCATAATGCATGTGTGTGTGTATTTTTGTGTGTCAATGTTAGTGTTTTTTATTGTTTTGTGTATCAATCTTACAAGATTGTTGACACCGACAGTGTGCCTGTCTGGAAATGGATAGTTTTATGTGAATGGGATTGAATATGCAGAGAATCCGTAAAATAAAATAGAAATATAATTTGATTATGAACATTATCTCTTTTGTCAAGTGAGATGGAATATAAAGATTTGATGTGCTGGGTTATGAGCAGCCATTAATTAATAGTAAAATTGTGAGTAATTTGGGGATTCCATTTTGATAGAATTTATATGAGAATAACAGCTATTTATGGATATGAGCTTCATAAAAAGAAATGAGGGAGTACAAAATTAGCCAAATTTGGGAGAGGTCTTACACTGACTTCCCAGAATACTCTGCTCACGGATTTATATATATATATATATATATATATATATATATATATATATATATATATATATATATATATATATATATATATATATATATAAACTTGAATTTTATCAGCATATAAATTGTGCTGTATGTATGGATGTGTATTAGGCATAGATGATATGGGAAAATAGTAAAGAAAATCTTGCTGATTTGAACTATTGTGAGTTTTAAAACGGAATGCATTGTGAATCTTAAACCAAGGGGCAGACATGAACGCGCTGTTACGTTATTTATACTCAGAACGCGATGTCACGTGCACCTGCAACATATTTGTTAAACTCGCACACCTATATTGGCATACTGGTGTCAGTAGTACTCACTGGGTGCATAGAAATGGATGAGCAACAGTTAAGGGGGTTTAAAATAAAAACACTTACTTGGATATTTTCTACAAAAGTATGGGTTTCAATAAGTGGTAGCTGTACACATGGGATTCATCAAATTAAGTTTTGGAGTTCAAACAAAGTCACTGGTTAACAGATGGGAATGGATAGTAAATAAATTCTTCGATGCTGGGTAAATGAAGTGAGATATTACAAAGACTTATGAGAGCTATTGTTCTGCCTTACAGCAGTGGAAAATTATTGGAAAAAAATTAGATCCAACATAATGAATCTATAAAAGAATGTGATAGGGATAATATCCTCAATTTGTACTAATTATTTGATTGTGGGTAAAGGAATTAAGTTATCGTAGTGGATTGTTAACAGCAGCCTGAAAATGTCCTGAGAGTGTGCATCCATGTAATCAGAAATCCCAGATTTGTTTTTACAAACAACATTTTGGTAGAGGTCTTGTGTGGACGAATACTTGCTTGGTAGATAAAAACGGTACTGCATGTTGGCAGCCACTTCGGTGGCCATTTAGACCGAACAAATTGGGAGAAACTGTAATTGAATATGTAATTTACAGATGAGTATTTGGGAAGAAAAAGGGAATTTATTGATTTGGGAGACATTTTTCGAAGGTTTATTAAAGTGTTGCAATATGACATTTGGCAAGGCAAACTATTGGATGGGAAAAATTAGATCTGTTTATAAAATGAGTTTGTTGACCCATTGAAGTTAATTCTTTGAATTGTTGTTTAATTAGCATTTTGAGTTCAAATTGGAAATAGTGTGGTAGAGCTTTGGTTAAAACCTTTGGTTGCAGTGTTTTGGAACAAATTGATAAACCATAGGAGGTTGATAAGAATAAAAAAAAAAAAAATATGGACCCAAAATAGAAAGTTGGATTCATGCCCCTCATTGCAAACAAGCACATGGGGCTAAGGTGGACGATCCCACAGAAAATAATGCTGCACCTAGCAGCCCAGCAGAACATTCAGTGGCAGATAAATGATAGTCGTGATTTACAGTCATTTGAATTACATTTTAACACCCCTTGCATTGATAAACATTACATTTTCAACATGTGATATTCCTACCATGGGATAGTGACATTTATTTGCCCACATGACATACAATTACCTGCTGATATTAATACAACATGAAAAAAAAAAAAAAATGTATCACAACTACACTCATGATCAGGGGATTGAGTTCAACCCCGGGAGATAGGGGGATCAGGGTAAGACAAATAATCTGATTTATGTTACATATTAAGGGATTTTCTTTATTTACCTTTTAGGAAGCTTGTTAGTTTGGTATATAATGTTGAATGTCATCGACATATAACTATGTCATAGGTATGAATATTGTTGCGAATATGGAATTTGACCTCCATATCCGCTTGTAAATATTCCCCTATCTTCTCCGATACTCCCCAACTCTCCCCTTACCCCATTCCCTAGTCCCATTGTCTGTAAACAACACCCATTAGAGCCGATCTTCCCCTTCATTCCCCCATTAAATGTCGTGCCCAGGTCCCCCGCACCACACGTAGACAATTATAGGACATCTTGCTAGTTATTCTTAATCTATGTCAGTTAAGGACTTGTTTCCATTAATTATGACTCTTCGTTGCACCAGAATGTGATGATATGGCACCAGTAGGAGTTTAGGACCTTCCCATACCTCCCCGCATCTCTTCCCATCATCTCAAGCTCCAACAACAACCACAACAACAGCGGCTTTGCGTCCTCACTCCGGCTCGGTTGGCCGCCATTGAACATGTGCTCGACGGGGTTACCCAGAAGGGGGCTCCCTGTCGGCCCCTCGTCAAGGGCGGAGCCGGTAACCCCCGCACCCAATGAGAAGCCATGGGCCGATGCCATATGGGGCGGAGCTAACGAGCGAGGGCGTGACTCCCCGCCGGATATACGCGGCCCCGCGCCGGACGTGACGTCAGATGCGCCCCGAGCTTGGAAGGACAAGACGCCACCCTCCCGAGCGCTGAGCGACCTCCCCGGCATCTCCACCAAAGTCGCGACCCACGAGCGCTGAGCGACCTCCCCGCATCTGCTGGACACCACCGTACGTGATTCTGTCCCTGAGCCAGGTGCACCTGAGCCATCGACTGCCGCTTTCCTGGCCATCAAACCCCGTGTGAGTGAGCCTTGTCCCGCGTTTACCTGTCGTCTGTCCGGGGATAATATAAGTGTGTTTAAGTGCCCACCTTCCTATGTTTCCCTCTTGTCCCTGTAATCTAAACCTTCCGCAATTGTAATAACAACCTTTGAGAACCGTATCCCTGGTGTCGTATTGTGTGATTGTAATCCAGCCGGGTGTCTTCTTTTTCTTATTGAGCCAGCATAGCGCGATTAGTCAACCCCGGGTGCAATCGGGGTAACTTGTACGGATACGGCGGCCATCCCGCTCGGCCCACCATACCATCAAAGTCGTATCTGTAACAATTGGTGTCGAGGAGTGGAATTCGAACCCGGGACTAAATTTATTAGGCCCAAATTTGTAACAGTTAGAATCGATTTGGAGCGCGTTTCCCGCGCGAAATTATAACGGCCGAAATTTGAATTTGTTTTACGAAAATAAAAATAAAAAAAAACCGAATTTTGAAAGTCGCGCTATGGCGGATCAAGACAGCTGGGGTCCGGTAGAGGAGAGAGAGGTAGGGTCGATCCAGGACCAAAATGAGGGACAGGAGGAGAGCGAAGCAGTGAGGGCGGCAGGTTCGCAAAATAGCGCCGTCACGCACGAAGAAGCGGGCGCGCAAAATGGCGCCTCGCTGATCACCGCGCCAGCGACCGTGGCAGCGCCCCTGGTGGATTCGAACCTTTTCCTCCTGCAAATGGGGGCCCTTATGGAGAGGCTAGAAGCAAAAATGGGGGTAATGGGAAACGAAATGGGGGTAATGAGGGACGAAGCGAGGGGTACCAGTGAGGGGTTAGACAATAATTTTAAGGGATTAGACAAGAAATTTGGGAAGTTAGACAATAATTTTGAGGAGTTAGACAAGAAATTTGGGAAGTTAGACAATAATTTTGAGGGGTTAGACAACGGGATAAAAGAGGTGAGAAATGGGTTAATAGGGTTAGAAAACAGTATGGAAGGCAAATTGAGGGACATGAGGGACCAAGCGGAAAGGGAAGTTAAACAAATGGAGCAGCAGATAGAGGGGGTCAGAATGGGGGTAGAAACCAAACTGGATGCTCACAGGGAGGAAATGGAGCAGATGAGGATGGCATCTGGGCAGGAGATGCAAGTGATGGGAGAGGAGATCAGAAGAGGAGTGAGTGAGGAGGTCGGAGGAGTGCGCGAGGAGGTGAGGCACTGTAAGGAGCGCATGGAGAAAGAGGTGAGAAAGGGGACTGTAAAATTGCAAGGTGGTATAGAGGAGTTGACGCTGGGAGTAGAACAACTGACAGTGGGACAAAGGGAGCTGGGAGACCAGGTAAAGAAGAACACAGCGGTAATAGAGGGTTTAAAATCGACACAGAAGGAGATGAAAAAGGACGTAGGGGTAATTAAAAAAGAGTGCCAGACGGTACATGAGGACCTGACGAGGAAAATGGACAAGGTGGTAGAGGTAATGGAGGTTAAAGAGCGGGAGGTGCGGGAGCACATAGAAAAAAATAAAGTGGAGTTAGAGGAAGAACTTAAAGGGGCGCACGAAGAGATGAAGGAGATGAAGCAAAAATTAGAAGAAGTGGAAGAAGGGGTGAGCGAAATTAAGAAGCGACGGAGAGAGGATAAGAAAGAGATAAAGGAGGAAGTAAAAGAATTGGTCCAAAGTCTGTGTTCGGATCGTGATGATGTGCTCATTAACCGGATGAGGGATTCGCAGGTGATGGAGGAGAAGCGAAGAGAAAGAGGACCCGGTGTAAGTGGTGACCAATATGGTCGTGCGTATGATGCGCCAGGTGATTTAATAAGCTTGGGGGTCGAGATAGACCCGGATGTTCGTGAGAGGCCAAGAGTGAGGTGTATGGCTGGTCCGGAGGGTATGGAACGAGAGGTGCGAGGTGTGGGTGAGCAAGGTTGTGGTGGTGGTGGTATGGAATGGGTAGCGGGTTGCGGAGGTGTGACCCATGCATCGACACCAACAGGGGTAGTTGTTGGAGGGACCGGGGAGGCACGAGAGCCCCTTGGGGGTAGTGTACTGTGGGGGCCCGGCCGGTTCGGCCCCGCGCTGACCCCGCAAGGGGCGACGCACGGGGTCCGGCCGGCGGGCAACGACTCGCATACGAGGTGGTCCCACAAGGTCCCACTCGCGCCGTATGACGGCAAGAGTGATCTACGCGCGTACCTGGCGCAGTTCGACTGTGTGTGTAAGGGTAACGGTTGGGGTGAGGACGAAGGTGGAGTACACCTGGTGGCCGCATTGCGCGGCGCGGCGGCGGAGGTGCTGACGGCATTACCAGCGGGTGCTCTCACCCTGCCAGCCCTCCGCGACGCCCTAATTAATCGATTTGGAATAGAACAGCAGAGCGAGCTTGTTAAAGCTCAGCTCGCGCTGCGAAAGCGCAAGCCCCAGGAAGCCATCGGGGAACTTGCCCACGACATTCGCCGCGCAGTGGGGATCGCACATGCTAGCATGGCAGCGGATTCCCGGGAAAGCCTGGCGCTGGACCATTTTATCCAGGCCCTCCCGGATATTGAGCTCCGGCAACAGCTCGCCATGTGGCGCCCGCAGACTCTGAGCCAGGCGGCTGACGCTGCGGCCCGTTGGGAAGCAGCGAGGCCCCTGGCCCGGGGGGGCGAGCGTCTCGCAATGGCGGTCCGCCAGATGGGACCCCCGATGGAGGGCGGACCCCTTAGGGGGCCCGCCCCCGACGTGGGTCCTGACCTGGCGGGCATGGTCCGGAGGCTGGTGGACCAGCGCCTGGCAGGACCTGGACCATGGCAGGCGGCCCCGGAGGTGGCCCGCGGTGGACCACGAGCGGGTAATCCAATTCGGACCTACAGGGGGGGGAATTTGGAATTCCGGAGGCAAGCACCTTATCAGGTGAGGTGCTATACCTGCAACCGCCTGGGTCACCTGGCGCGGCACTGTCGAAACGCGCGCCGGGATGATCCCCGGCAGTTGAGGTCCTCAACTCCGCCCAGGGGGGAGCGGGTTAGCCGACCCCAGACACCCCCCCGCCAGACCCCGGGAAACTAGAAGGTGTCGGGCACGTAGGGCGGTGTTCGGCAGCAGAGGATGGAGGAGAGCCCTCATTGACGCGACAGGTCATTTATTGTGGCCAAATTGGAACCGGTAGCCTGACAATTAGATGCAAAATTGCCGGCGTGGGGGTAGACGCCGTCGTGGACACAGGAGCTAGCGCCACGATCATCAGCCCTGTGGTCCTTGATTCGAGCGCAGGTGGCTGGGATAAGATCCAGCGCCTGCAAAATTATAGTTTGCAGCTTGCTACCGGGGTAACGGCCCCGATCATAGGGCGTGGTTCTGTGACCCTCAAGTTAGGGTCGGTAAGGAGGGAGATAGATGTTTGGGTGGCGGAGGTGTGCGACCCATGTTTAATAGGGTTGGACCTGTTGACTGCCAGCGGTTGTAAAATCGACTTGTGCCGGGGGATCCTGCAGGTGGGAGTAGAAGAGCTGCCGTTAGGGGGAGTGAGCACGGCCGAGAGAGCGGAGCTGGAGGCTTCCGAGGCCGTGACCATCCCCCCCAGGGCCGAGGCGATAGTGCCGGCCCGGTGGGCAGCTCGCCCAACATGGCAGGAGTCCTGCGGCCTGGTCGAACCGGTGGCAGCGCAGTCCATACCGGGTTTAATCGTGGGCCGCACCCTTGTAAAAACGGACGGACCGGTAGTGGCCGTCCGAGTAGTAAATGTGAGTACAGAACCACGCACTATAGTAAGGGGCACGAGGGTAGCTGGCTGCACCCCAGTTGAGGAAGTCGCGACAGTGAGGGGCGAGAACGTCCAGCCGAGCCGACCCCGGGGGGAGCCTTCAATAACAAGTAGGAATTGGCCCGATCCCATTTGCGAGATGGTAAATCGTAGTAGCGTAGAGTTGGGAGGTACCCAGAGGGAGGCCTTACACAAACTGGTTGGGTCCCATTTGGACCTCTTCTCCCTGTCCACCGAGGATATTGGACGTACGGGCCTGGTGAAACATCAGATCCACACCGGTGAGGCCCGGCCTATTCGTCAGGCCGCCCGACGGCTCCCTTGGAGCAAGAGGGCGGAAGCTGACGAGCAGGTTGCAAAAATGCTCGACGCAGGTGTGATCGAGCCCTCGGGAAGTCCTTGGATGTCACCTGTTGTGCTGGTCAAAAAGAAGGATGGGACCACGCGGTTCTGCGTGGACTATCGCCAGCTAAACAACGTGACACTCAAGGACTCATATCCCCTGCCAAGGATTGATGACACCCTCGATGCCGTTGCGGGCTCAAATTGGTTCACAACTTTGGACCTCAAGAGTGGGTATTGGCAGGTGGAGATGGATAGGGCAGGGAAGGAGAAAACGGCATTTTCCACAGGTAAGGGACTGTATCAGTTTACTGTGATGCCGTTTGGTTTGTGTAACGCCCCCGCCACCTTTGAGAGATTGATGGAGCATGTACTAGGCGGCATGCCATGGCAGTCATGCCTGGTGTACCTGGATGACGTCCTGGTACATGCCCAAACGTTCCCCCAGGCACTAGCTAATTTGGACCAGGTGTTCGGGTGCCTCAGACAGGCAGGGTTGAAGCTGAACCCGAGTAAGTGCACTTTGTTTGCAAGAGAGGTGGCCTATCTAGGTCACGTGATTGGCCGCGAGGGGGTAAAAACAGACCCAGACAAAATTAAAGCGGTAGAGGAGTGGCCCGCACCACGTACCATCAAAGAGGTGCGGGGATTTTTGGGACTCTGCTCCTACTACCGGCGCTTTGTGGCGAAATTTGCGGAGTTGGCCCGTCCCCTCCACCGGCTTACGGAGAAGGGGACGCGATTTAATTGGACACGGGAGTGCCACGAGGCCTTCCAAAAATTGAAGGGGTGTCTAACATCCGCACCCCTTCTAGCTTACCCCACTAGTGACGGGACATTTACCCTGGACACGGATGCGAGCCAGGAAGGATTGGGCGCAGTTTTGTCTCAGACACAGGAGGGCGTGGAGAGAGTGATTGGTTATTATAGTCGGGCCTTAAGTAGGCCCGAGAGAAATTATTGCGTCACTCGCAAAGAGTTATTGGCTATGCTGGCTGCCATGAACCATTTCCACCCGTACTTGTACGGGCGGAAATTTTTGGTTAGAACTGACCATTCCTCCTTGCAATGGCTCCTTCGGTTCAAGGAACCGGAGGGCCAAATTGCAAGGTGGTTGGAAAAGTTGCAGCAGTACGATTTTGATGTGGCCCATAGGGCCGGGAAGGCCCATGGTAATGCGGACGCACTCTCTCGGCGTCCTTGTCTGGGGGAAAACTGTAAATTTTGTGCGAGACACGAGGAGAGGGAGCAATTGGGCGATTCCGCCCCGATTCTCGTCGTCCGGGCAACCCGGGTGAGAGGGCCAATTTTGCCACTAACCGCGGACGAGGAATTTGGAGAGTTGGCTTGGAGCACGGCCCAGCAGGAGGATCCTGTTCTGGGGCCGGTGTTCCAATGGGTCAAATTGGGGCAAAGACCAAGGGGGGAAGAGGTCACCCCCCTCGGGGCGCAGACAAAGGCATATTGGGCTCAGTGGCAGACCCTGGAATTGAAAGGCAACATCTTGTATCGCAAGTGGGTGGAGGTTCCCTCTGATCGAACTTCCTGGCTGGTGATAGTCCCTGACAAATTCAAGAACGTCATATTGCAACAGGTGCATGGTACCCGCTCCGGCGGCCATTTGGGCAGGACAAAGACAATATCTCGGGTCCGCCGGAGGTTCTATTGGGTGAATATGGGGCGCGACATACAGGACTGGTGTCGGAGATGCGACGCCTGTTCTGCCAAAAAGGGACCAGCACGGAGGATGAGGGCCCCCCTTCAATTACATCAGGTGGGGGCCCCCCTTGAGCGGGTGGCTATGGATATTCTAGGACCGCTGCCCCGCACCCGCCAAGGTAATAAGTATATCCTCGTTGTGATGGACTACTTCACCAAGTGGCCGGAGGCTTACGCCCTCCCCAACCAAGAAGCAGGGGTGGTAGCGCAGGCCTTCGTGGAAGGATTTGTGTGCCGGCATGGGATTCCACAGGAGTTGCACACCGACCAGGGACGAAATTTTGAGAGCAAATTACTAAAAGATGTGTGCAGTCTCCTGTCAATTCGAAAAACCAGGACAACGCCTTTAAGACCTCAATCTGACGGGATGGTGGAAAGATTCAACCGAACTTTAATCCAACAACTGGCACTGTTCACCACCACCCGTCAGGATGACTGGGACGAACATCTCCCTTATTTGCTCATGGCCTACCGAACCAGCCAGCACGGGGCCACCGCATGCAGTCCAGCGTTGCTTATGTATGGGCGGGAGTTACGGGCTCCCGCCGACTTGCTATGCGGTCCCGTGCCAGACACAGTGGTTAACCCGCCGAGGGAGGGGTACGCACGTCACCTAGAGGAAGGCATGGAGCTAGTCCATGCCTTCGCCCGCCGCCAACTCCATCTGGCGGGGGAAAAGATGAAGCGCAGGTACGACGACCGGAGCCAGGGGAGTCAATACGCTCCGGGGATGAAGATTTGGTTCTTTAATCCCCGGAGGCGGAAGGGAAGGTGCCCAAAACTCACCTCCCCCTGGCAAGGCCCAGGAGTCGTCCTGTCGCAAATCTGTGACGTGGTCTTTAAGATCAAAATGGGGCCACGAGCCCTCCCTCGGATCGTCCACGCCGACCGGATAAGACCTTACACCGGCGAGCAGGCGCCCCCGTGGATTGCCTCGGCTTTAGATGCCGAGGCGGGACCCAGTACCTCTGAATAAGGGGGGCTTATTAGTGCCAGAGGACTGGGGGATTGAGGAGCGATAGGCCCGGTGGGAGAGGGTGGCATCCCTGCCACCCTTCCCATGGTGGTGGGGGCAAAGGAGCAATAGTTTATGGGGTGTATGGCAGTGAAAACTAGCCCGGGTGGGTTAGGATATGGTGTGTAGGGATCTAGAAGAGATTGACATTAGGTAACGTTAAGTTTAGTTAGTGACTGATACCTGTAGTGGGGACGCAGGTAGATTAGTGTGGATTATAATGACGAGGGAGCGCAATAGTTTAAAGGGACGACTGGGAAGCGCAAGTTTCAGAAGGGAGTAGTTAGCTGAGATGATGCCGTGTTTGTGAGAATTGAACAGGTGTGATTGCACAGGTGTGTGGAGCAGTGTATGAGTAGTGAGTGTGTGGATCAGCGCGAATGCGCTTGGGGAGAGAAGGGTGCAGGTGGCACCAGGTGTGAGAGCACAGGTGTGCAGGTACAGGTGTGTGGAGAGAGTTGGAGTGAGTGGTACGGAGTGGTGTGCATGGTGCGAAGGTGTGGATGGGGGAAGAGTGGACCCCTTTCACGAGCACCCGGGGCGGGTAGTGTAAGTGTTAGGTAGAGGGTGCAGGTAAATTGTGGTTGGATATTGGCATTTGTGGTGCGGTTGCAGAATGGTGTTGTGAATGGGTGCATTAGTGTTGTGGAAATGGCTGGGCGTGTAGCCTGTTAGTGTGTGTAGTTGGTTGGGCACTCCACCACTGTGAGGATGTCGGCCAGGTGAGGCCGCAGGTGGGCTCTGGGAGCCGGTAGTTGTGAGTGGGTGCCTGAGGATCCCGGGTGTGGATCGGGCAGCCCAGTGCCAGAGAGGGCACGGAGTGGGGAGAGAGCCAGAGGGCCTTCCCCTGGTAGTTAGGTTAGGGTAAGGAGCAGGTAAGCTCGGAGGCAACTGCAGTGGTGGAGGTGTGCAGGTGGGTAGGCCCACTGGGAGAGGTACACGTCGCAGCCCAGAAATTGTACGAGGGCACCGGGAGATGAATCGGGGGAGTGAGACCCCAAATTGAAGAGCGCCACAGTTTGGTCAATGGGAATTGGTTTTTAGAACCCATAGTGTAAGAGGGCCAATGGTTTGGCCGGAGAGAGACCCCGGGTAGTGTAAAGTTGTTAAAGTCATTTAGGAAATAGTTAGGATTGATGAACCTGTCGCACCATACGCAGCCACTTACCTGTGGTGATGATGATGACTCCACACCTGTGTTTTCTTTGTTTGTGTTGCAGAAATGAGAATTGCTGTTGGATTTGTGAGACGCATCACGACGTGGATGAGACATTGAGGTGATTCCATCTCTCCCTCCCTAGGAGGGACTGATGATGAATTGGTGATGGCAAATTTTGATGTTGAGTTGGAAATGGCAAATTTTGATGAGAGTTGAAAATGGCAAATTTGATTGGTTAGGAGGGAGAGAAGACGAATTTGGTATATGGGAGGAACGGGGAAGACAGTAGGGATGTTTGTGGATTTGTAAAGTAGATGTTTATGGGTAGTGTTGTGTTTTGTTGATACAGTAAGGGGTAAGGGAGGGGCCATGTAGGTTACCTGGTGGGGGGGGGCGTACGGTAGGAACGTACCTGTCTCACCTGGTTCCCATGTGCCCCCAGTGTGCATCACCTTGCATTGCGTGCACTTTTGCGCCCTTACCACCTTGCTCACTTGTCTTGTTTTTGTCTCCCACCTCCGAGGATCTGGCTTTGGGGTAGAGAGAGAGGAGAGAGAGGTGCTGGCGACGCAGTTGTGGGCCTGCACTTTCGCTGCTTGCTGCCGGGATCGATACACCATATGGACCGCAATGTTTGTGGCCACCCACGATGGACCGCAGTTCGTTTGCGGCCAAGCACCACTCGGGGATGGACCTATGGGTCAACGTGGCACCTATGCCATACAGGTGAACCACTTTTAAGTAACACCAAGTGCACCACAAGAAGAGCAAGAGACACCTGCAGGGTTAGGGGTTGTTGAAGTTATTTTTATTCCAATGAACAATGGTGACTGCACCGATTGGTGGTGGGGTGGTGCTGTTGATGCTCGGGAAAGGGTGCTCTGCACGTTATTAAAGGCCGTCGGCCACAGAGCACTCGTGGGTTGGTGTATCGATGTTGGCAAGCGCGCTCTCTCTATGCATAACATCTGCATGTGTTCCTCCAAAAACAGGTCCTGGATCGTAGTGTAAATAGCAGCGTAGTCTTGTAAATAATGCTCCCTACCGGCTGTATGTTTAGTTTGAGAATTCTTTCCGGATTCGGTTATCCTGTGGGTGTGTTTCTGTGAGGAGAAGGGTGCAACGTCGCAGGGGGACATATTTACTCATTTGTGAATATCTGTAAAACTGTCGCACTCAGGGTAGAGTTAATAGTAGAGGGAACTACATTGCGTGCCACACTAAAGTAGGTAAAAATTTATCGGGTCGGGACGCCCCGAGGGTAGAGAAGGGTGCAATGTTGCGAATATGGAATTTGACCTCCATATCCGCTTGTAAATATTCCCCTATCTTCTCCGATACTCCCCAACTCTCCCCTTACCCCATTCCCTAGTCCCATTGTCTGTAAACAACACCCATTAGAGCCGATCTTCCCCTTCATTCCCCCATTAAATGTCGTGCCCAGGTCCCCCGCACCACACGTAGACAATTATAGGACATCTTGCTAGTTATTCTTAATCTATGTCAGTTAAGGACTTGTTTCCATTAATTATGACTCTTCGTTGCACCAGAATGTGATGATATGGCACCAGTAGGAGTTTAGGACCTTCCCATACCTCCCCGCATCTCTTCCCATCATCTCAAGCTCCAACAACAACCACAACAACAGCGGCTTTGCGTCCTCACTCCGGCTCGGTTGGCCGCCATTGAACATGTGCTCGACGGGGTTACCCAGAAGGGGGCTCCCTGTCGGCCCCTCGTCAAGGGCGGAGCCGGTAACCCCCGCACCCAATGAGAAGCCATGGGCCGATGCCATATGGGGCGGAGCTAACGAGCGAGGGCGTGACTCCCCGCCGGATATACGCGGCCCCGCGCCGGACGTGACGTCAGATGCGCCCCGAGCTTGGAAGGACAAGACGCCACCCTCCCGAGCGCTGAGCGACCTCCCCGGCATCTCCACCAAAGTCGCGACCCACGAGCGCTGAGCGACCTCCCCGCATCTGCTGGACACCACCGTACGTGATTCTGTCCCTGAGCCAGGTGCACCTGAGCCATCGACTGCCGCTTTCCTGGCCATCAAACCCCGTGTGAGTGAGCCTTGTCCCGCGTTTACCTGTCGTCTGTCCGGGGATAATATAAGTGTGTTTAAGTGCCCACCTTCCTATGTTTCCCTCTTGTCCCTGTAATCTAAACCTTCCGCAATTGTAATAACAACCTTTGAGAACCGTATCCCTGGTGTCGTATTGTGTGATTGTAATCCAGCCGGGTGTCTTCTTTTTCTTATTGAGCCAGCATAGCGCGATTAGTCAACCCCGGGTGCAATCGGGGTAACTTGTACGGATACGGCGGCCATCCCGCTCGGCCCACCATACCATCAAAGTCGTATCTGTAACAATATATACAAGGAGTAGCAGACTTGTTTGTTGGTTTAGTAGTTATATTGGCAATTGTTTTAGTGGTGGCTTGCTTGAAAGCCTCAGTGACGGTGTTTTTGAATAAGGTAACCAACAACACGATGATAACGCATGGTGACAAATGAGGAAAGAAATGTGGAACCAGAAAAGGAAGACTTTTATGGCGACATAAACAGTATAATTAAGATAATGGCATAACGACAATGTTATGAGTTGTGTCAATCACAATATCAGTGAACTCATATCACCACGAGTGACAACTGTCAACATCACAGTAACAGTGACAACATCACTGTTAGAAAAAAAAAAAAAAAAAAAAAAAAAAAGTGGAGAGGAATTATGGTAATAATACATTATGCTTAATTTGTTGGTTTGGGAAAATTGTTGTTGGGAATTAGATATTCCCGTTTGTGATTGTAATCATATACAATTTATTTTCTTAGAGTAGTGCTAAAATACCTGCATGAGTTAATTTTTGAACTATATTAACCTAAAAGCAATTGTGGATGCTATTCTTAGTTTAGTAGTGAAATACATACCTGATTGAATATTATTTGTGTGACGCATATAAATGAATATAACTTTTTGAATGTGTTAAGGAAAAACAACAAATTGTTGAATGTGAAACTGTCGGAAGATATACATGATTATGCTGATTTCATGGTAAGATGTACCCTATCTGATTCAGTGTGTGCGGAAAGCAGATTCAGATGTGACTGAGCATAAGGATAAGACGAGATCACATTTTGAAGGGAGTGCTAACGGAATTGGGAAGAAGTTCGAGAAAGAAAATTTGTGGCTAAAAATGAAGTTAATCATGGCATACACCCTCTTTCTCAAAGAATGATGAAGACATTCTCCCGTGTAACGTGGAGATGAATGCTTACCTTCACCAAGGAAATTTATGTGACCATTTGCCTGGATCACACTGCAACATATGAAAGAAAGGCGATCACTTACTCTTGTTCGAAGGCTTCGAACATTCATCACATCAGAAGTTGCAGGACAACGACATTTTACCTGCAACCTCTGTGAAATGCGGGGACATATGTTATTACTTCACCAACTTCCGGGGAGCCAGCATGGAGCTGCAAACCAATGGCTGTGCCTTTTCACAACAGCTGTGCGCGATTCTGCGGGCCACTCCTGGTATGGACCATGGATGACCTGAACACCATGGTCCCAACATCATTGTGGATGCATCTGGCATCCCTGTTCCACATCTTGCTGGCCAATCAACGTCACACCAATACTTGCTGCCCACTCACAATGAGGGAGGAGGCAAGTCGACTACAACTGGGTGAAGGCCTTGTTCAGGAATTACAATGGTTTACAGAAAAAAAGTGGCAAGAATGCTACAAGGAGAGCAGGGTCAGTCTATGACTCCGCAATGTTACCACAACAGCGAAATCCTACACGAAGTAGTGCAGGAGCTATGAAGACATTAGGAGAAAATGTTTCATACCTGAATTCAAACACAAGTGATCAGCCCTTCCTTTCAAACAAAGTCAACATTTGTGTGGAGGCAAACGTTTTTGCCAGATGGTGCAGATGCTTTACAAAACTTGAAAATGAAGTGAAATTGTTGTATCTTGGTGATGGTGAAGTGTTGTTTTGAAAATATATTTGTGATGCAAATGCAATAGATTGAACAATATGGAAGGAGTCAATGACCAACGAAATGTCTTGTGATTCTTGCAGGATGACGGTGTATGCCTAAGGGAATTTGATTACCAAAGTTATGATTATTTACTTATACTCGTAATGATGTTTACTTGCAGTGATTGATTATTTACTTATACTCGTAATGATGTTTACTTGCAGTGATTGATTATTTACTTATACTTGTAATGATGTTTACTTGTAGTGATTGACTGTTTACTTATATTGATGTTTAGATTAATGGTTAATATAAACAAAAACAAAAAGATGAGGGAATTGTGGAAGTGTAACTCAGTGTAACTTATTGAGTAAAGACTGGTAACGATTTCGTAAATGGATGCCAAGAATGTGCACGCACATGGTAATCTCTTGTCCACCTGGTCACAGCCCCTGGCTGGAGCACCCCCCTATCATTTGGTAAACGGAACTCGCAGCAGGGGGGGAGCGAGCTGATGCCAGGACTTGGTGCATGCATGACCTCGGGGCATTAGCGGAGAAAGGATTAACATTCAGCGGACAGGGGATTAACTCTAGTTTGTCCATATAAACCAGAGCAAACGTTGAGTCAAGGAGACTTGTGACCAGAAGCTCTGACCGACGGAACGGACGAGCACTCATCATCAGACCCTCTGCCCGACGGGAGTGGCAGAGGAACATCGGCTGAACGAGAAGGACCATGCGAAAAGAGTTAACCTGGTCCATTGAATTAAGCGGTATTATTTGGTAATTGGAATGAAGTGAATAACCAGTTAATAAACCAGACCTTTTGTAAAACCTGTGTCCGGTCATTGGAGTCTTGAGTCTCCCCCACTACTTCCCCTACAGTACCTTTACTGCACTTATCCCATTGCATGGTGGTCGTTGGCCGCACATATTCCATTACATGGTGGTACATTGGCCGCACTTGTCCCAATATACGGAGGTACATTGGCCGCATTTATAGCATTTTACGGAGGTATATTGGCCGCACTTATCCCATTGCACAGTGATACATTGGTCACACTTATCTCATTGCATGGTGGTACGTTGACCACACTTATCACATTATACGGTGGTACATTGGCTGCACTTATCGCATTATACGGTGGTACATTGGCTGCACTTACCCATTGCATGTTGGTACATTGGCCACACTTATCGCATTATATGGTGGTACATTGCCTGCACTTATCTCATTGCATGGTGGTATGTTGGCCACATTTATCCCATTATATGGTGGTACGTTGGACGTACTTATTCCATTACATGGTGGTACATTGGCCACACTTATTTCATTGCATGGTGGTACATTGGCCACACTTATCCCATATATGGTGGTACGTTGGACGCACTTATTCCATTACATGGTGGAACATTGGCCACACTTATCTCATTGCATGGTGGTACATTGTCCACACTTATCCCATTATATGGTGGTACATTGGCCACACTTATTCCATTATATGGTGGTACATTGGCCACACTTATCGCATTATATGGTGGTACATTGGCCACACTTATTCCATTATATGGTGGTACGTTGGCCACACTTATCTCATTGTATGGTGGTACGTTGGCCACACTTATTCCATTATATGGTGGTACATTGGCCACACTTATCTCATTATATGGTGGTACGTTGGCCACACTTATTCCATTATATGGTGGTACATTGGCCACACTTATCGCATTATATGGTGGTACGTTGGCCACACTTATTCCATTATATGGTGGTACATTGGCCACACCTATCTCATTGTATGGTGGTACGTTGGCCACACTTATCCCATTATATGGTGGTACGTTGGACGAACTTATTCCATTACATGGTGGTACATTGGCCACACTTATCTCATTGTATGGTGGTACGTTGGCCACACTTATTCCATTATATGGTGGTACGTTGGCCACACTTATTCCATTATATGGTGGTACGTTGGCCACACTTATTCCATTTTATGGTGGTACATTGGCCACACTTATCCCATTATATGGTGGTACATTGGCCACACTTATTCCATTATATGGTGGTACATTGGCCACACTTATCGCATTATATGGTGGTACTTTGGCCACACTTATTCCATTATATGGTGGTACGTTGGCCACACTTATCTCATTGTATGGTGGTACGTTGGCCACACTTATTCCATTATATGGTGGTACGTTGGCCACACTTCTCATTGTATGGTGGTACATTGGCCACACTTATCCCATTATATGGTGGTGCATTGGCCACACTTATTCCATTATATGGTGGTACATTGGCCACACTTATTCCATTATATGGTGGTACGTTGGCCACACATCTCATTGTATGGTGGTACGTTGGCCACACTTATTCCATTATATGGTGGTACGTTGGCCACACTTATCTCATTATATGGTGGTACGTTGGCCACACTTATTCCATTATATGGTGGTACATTGGCCACACTTATCGCATTATATGGTGGTACGTTGGCCACACTTATTCCATTATATGGTGGTACATTGGCCACACTTATCTCATTGTATGGTGCTACGTTGGCCACACTTGTCCCATTATATTGTGGTACGTTGGACGCACTTATTCCATTACATGGTGGTACATTGGCCACACTTATCTCATTGTATGGTGGTACGTTGGCCACACTTATCGCATTATATGGTGGTACGTTGGCCACACTTATCGCATTATATGGTGGTACGTTGGCCACACTTATTCCATTATATGGTGGTACATTGGCCACACTTATCTCATTGTATGGTGGTACGTTGGCCACACTTATCTCATTGTATGGTGGTACATTGGCAACACTTATCCCATATATGGTGGTACGTTGGACGCACTTATTCCATTACATGGTGGTACATTGGAAACACTTATCTCATTGCATGGTGGTACCTTGACTGTACTTATCCCATTGCATGGTGGTACCTTGACTGCACTGATCCCATTGCATGGTGGTACCTTGGCTGCACTTATCCCATTGCATGGTGGTACCTTGACTGCACTTATCCCATTGCATGGTGGTACCTTGACTGCACTTATCCCATTGCTTGGTGGTACCTTTACTGCACTTATCCCATTGCATGGTGGTCGTTGGCCGCACTTATTCCATTACATGGTGGTACATTGGCCGCACTTGTCCCAATATACAGAGGTACATTGGCCGCATTTATAGCATTTTACGGAGGTATATTGGCCGCACTTATCCCATTGCACAGTGATACATTGGTCACACTTATCTCATTGCATGGTGATACGTTGATCACACCTATCTCAGTACATGCTGGTATGATGGCCGCACTTTTCCCATTATATACTGGTACATTGGCCGCACTTGTCCCATTATATGGTGGTACATTGGATGCACTTATCACATTATACGGTGGTACATTGGCTGCACTTATCGCATTATACGGTGGTACATTGGCTGCACTTATCCCATTGCATGTTGGTACATTGGCCACACTTATCGCAATATATGGTGGTACATTGGGCACACTTATCTCATTATATGGTGGTATATTGGCCACACTTATCGCATTATATGGTGGTACATTGGCCACACTTTTCTCATTATATGGTGGTACATTGGCCACAATTATCTCATTATATGGTGGTACATTGGCTGCACTTATCCCATTATATGGTGGTACATTGGCCACACTTATCTCATTGCATGGTGGTATGTTGCCCACACTTATCCCATTATATGGTGGTACGTTGGACGTACTTATTCCATTACATGGTGGTACATTGGCCACACTTATTTCATTGCATGGTGGTACATTGGCCACACTTATCCCATATATGGTGGTACGTTGGACGCACTTATTCCATTACATGGTGGAACATTGGCCACACTTATCTCATTGCATGGTGGTACATTGGCCACACTTATTCCATTATATGGTGGTACATTGGCCACACTTATCGCATTATATGGTGGTACATTGGCCACACTTATTCCATTATATGGTGGTACATTGGCCACACTTATCTCATTGTATGGTGGTACGTTGGCCACACATAGCTCTTTGCATCACTATGCGAAATAACGTCGAAGACTACGTTATGGGTTTTCGCGAATATCTATTTTCAGTTGGTGCTTTTTATTTTATTTTATTTTTTTGTGCGCAGAGTCAAGGCTCCTATAACAGCTAAGAAATTGCTCGATAAGAATTTCGCTTTTACTCACTCGTCCGCATTTTGAGCCAACTTATTTCCCCATTCGCTTGATCTCAGACTGCGCTGCGCAAAGATCTGCAGCTTCCAGCAGTTTTCGACGTCTCGACAAGTCCAACGTCCAACGGTATAAAGAGCAGCGTTCCTCGTTCACAACTTCATCATCTTGTTTTCCTTCTGCTTCCTTTTATGCGCTTTGGTCTTTGCAGCTGACTTTGAACAAAGTCCACAAACCCCCAACGCCACCATCACAGATACCAGACTATAACCGAGTGGTCATGTTTTGTACGCAAAACAACCTCCAATTGTACATGGATGTGCTTTTCAGTTTTTGTGGGTTTTTTGCACAGTCAAAAAAACAAACTCGTCAGTGGTTTCAGATCATTTGATCGTTAATAAGCCAGGGCAGACGAGTGTTCACCGCTACCCAAAGTGTGAGCGAGATGCGGACGAGGCTGCTTGAGATGTGTGTGGCAGACACAAGGGTAATCACCAGATCGTTTCATCGATGTGTGCGGCTCAGCTTGTCTACCTTGCTGAGTCTGTCTCAAATGTGTGCCAATTTTTTGGTTATCCGTACTGAAGCATTTTTGGCTTTCTAACAAGGATATTGGAGCACAAAGAAACCTTTGTTTGGAGAATTTCTTACAGTCTGCTTTGTGTGACGGCGTTGCACGTGTGGATGTGGAGAAGCTGTGATTTCTTTTTTCGAATTAAATAAATCAAACAATCTTTTCCTTTTTTTTTTTTTTACTGACCACTCAGATGGTTGGAGAAAACTAATTCATCCCCCCCATACCCAGCATATATTTTTTCATTATTGGATTTATAGTCCTGTTACCGGTTTATATGGGCTGGCAGGATAGCCTAGAGGTACGCACACTCTCCTCTGAGCTGTCTAGCCTGTGTTTGAATCTCGGCCAAGCTATAAACTGTTACCCTGATGTTTCACATTATGTGAAGGATGTAAGGCTGGTCGTTAGTGGATGGTCGAGATCCCACAGTGTGTTTCTAGAAGAGTAGGTGAGATATCACCAAGGTTGCACCACTTGCAATCTCAGAATGTGGTTGCTGCCTGGTCAGCAGTTTGTCTCTAACTAGGTGAATGTTTCTCTTAGTTTCTCTAACTGCCCTAACTAGGCGAATGTCAGGCCTCGCCAACCAATTCGTGAATGACTTGGGCCAAGCTTCCCCCGGCCGACCCCACAAGGTGGGATAATAGTGGCCATTAAACAACAACAACTTTGATGTTGAACTGAACATCAGAATATGCAAAATGAAACAACGTCGCCATGTTTGCCGCTCTTTCGGTCCATCGCGAATGGTGAGGAGAATAACGAGATTACCTGCTTATCCTTGTCCTCAAAGCTAAAACTCCACACACTGAATACGCTTAGTTTGTTGATATTTAACAAGATGTCACCTTTAGTGGTCAACTTCGTGCACAGACAAAGTGAACTAAAACGGATCGGCGATTTAAACACCGGCAGCGCTTTCATTAAATGGTTGTTTGTTTTAATGTTTATTGTTTAAGGTATCTCGACAGACTACGATCGATTGTTGCACACATTTATTAACTCTGCAGATACAGGCCCGTTTCACCCCAGCGCCATTTGAGCTGAGCCGTAACTCCCGGAAACGGAAATAAACCCGCGGTCACGGTGTCCGGATAAAACGGGCAATATTTGCACCGTCATACATGACATCCTTCAATCAAGTTGTTTATTAAAGACGATACCAAACTCTCACAGAACACACGGCGATCATGGCGTGCCGCCAGTAACCACCGAAGCCACGCCCCCAGACGTCACTACGCAGTACGTAATACCAATCACAACAACATCCTCCCCTTTAAGTCCAAAATTACCAAGAGAAAGCAATATGTGCTAGATTTCCAAAATTGACATTCCAAAAGGAACATTTCCAAAAACATGTGAAAATATGTGTGCAAACGATTATGAAAATACGTGAAAATACTATAGAACATGTGTCAATGTGAAAATAGAACAGGTGTCAACGTGAAAATAGAACATGTGTCAACGTGAAAAAACATCTTCAAAGATTCAAACGGTCGGGTGCTTTTCTCTCGCATATTGAGCGCTGCGGTGGATCAGTGGATACAGAGTCCGAGGTGATTCCTTTGGGTGGCGGTGGACCAGTGGATACAGAGTCCGAGGTGATTTCTTTGGGTGGTGGTGGACCAGTGGATACAGAGTCCGAGGTGATTCCTTTGGGTGCCGGTGGACCAGTGGATACAGAGTCCGAGGTGATTCCTTTGGTCTCCACGAAGGGTGTAGCGTTCGCAGAGGTTTTCGGGGCATCCGAGCCGGTTGGAGCGGCAACGACGATCTCCGGCAGTGGCGAGTTGAACTGTTGTTCTGACTATGACGATGCTGCAGGCTCTATCGACTGACAGTGACGGTAGGTTATGTGGTCCTGATGTCGACGAATTTTGCGGGCGTCCTGCAGGCGAATCACGCAGGACAGTGGACCTGGCTTCTCGATGATGTCCCCCGGTAGCCACGTCGCACCTGCACCAAAATTTCGGGCAAACACTGGATATCCGATGTTGATACAGCGACTGTTGGACGACTTATCGTGCACCAACTTTTGATTAAGCTGGCTCTGATAAACATTTGATGATATGCCCGGTTTGAGATTGTCAAGTATCGATCTCAGGTGTCGTTTCATCAATAACTCAGGCGGAGCTGCACCGGTTGTTGATTGTGGCGTGATGTGGTATTTGAACAGGAGACGAGACAGCTTTGTTTCCAGGGTTCCCTCCTGAAGTTTCTGCAATCCGGATTTGATGATTCCCACGGATCGTTCGGCCAAGCCATTTGAAGCCTGGTGATGTGGGCTGACAAACTTATGTTTGATGCCGTTCCGACGTGTGAACTCGGCGAACTCGGAACTGGAAAAACACGAACCGTTATCACTCACGATCATTCTGGGCAGACCATGAGTGGAGAAACAGTATCTGAGTTTTTCGATGACAATGGCTGACGCAGTACCACGCATCACATAGGCATCGATCCATTTTGTGTGCACGCCCGTGATGATTAGAATCATGCTGCCGTTAATAGGCCCGGCATAATCGAGATGTAGGCGATGCCATGGTTCGCTGGGCCATTCCCGGGATGCAGTGGCGCTTTCGCAGGTGTATTCCGGGTGCTCTGGCAGGGGTAACAATGTCGAAAATGATGTTTGATATCAGCATCAAGATTCGGCCACCATACGTAGTTTATAGCGAGTGACTTCATCTTCACAATCCCGGGGTGACAGTCATGGATTTCATCCATGACCCTGGAACGCAGATTTTCCGGGATCACGACACGACATACCCAGAGTAGGCAAACATTTTCCACACTGATTTTGTTGTTATGTGCTTTAAAAGCCACAAAAGCTGGATCACCCTCAGGTAGCAAATGCCATCCAAGCTGTACAGCCTGGACAGTTCTGGACAGAACGGGGTCTTGTCGAGTATGGGTGCGGATCTGGCCGGAATCGACAGCACAATCTTCCAGATGATCCATCAATGCGCTAATGGATCCTGGTGTAGGCGAATCATCAACGGATTCTGGAAGAGGTAACCCACTCATGGCGTCTGCATTTGTGATAGACGAACCAGGCTTGTAACATATGGTGTAGTCATAAGCAGAGAGAAACAGGGACCATCGGATGATCCTGGGCGGTAGTGTGTCAGACGTCGCCTTAGTAGGACCAAACAGACTGATCAGTGGCTTTTGATCAGTGTGAATTGTGAAATGATGTCCAAGAAGGTACTGGCGAAATTTGCTGACACCGAAAACGATTCCCAATCCTTCCTTGTCAAGTTGGGAATAGTTCTTCTCTGCTGGGGACAATAGTCTGGAAGCAAATGCAACAGGTCTTTCCATACCATCAGGCACAACATGTGATAATACACTCCCCACTCCATACCGACAGGCATCGCATGTCAGCACAAGATCCTTCTCTGGAACAAAATGAACGAGAACATTGGACGATTTGAGCAGTTCCTTGGAGGTCTGGAATGCTGATTGTTCAGTGGATCCCTAGCTCCAGGGGACTCCTTTCCTCAAACGACGATAAAGGGGGCCCAAAACGTCGGTCACATTCGGGATGTAACGACCATAGAACTGAAGCAAACCGAGGTATGACTTAAATTTGGTTACGTCTCGTGGAGCAGGAGTATCCTTGATAGCTCGGACTTTCTCATCTGTCGGGTGTAGACCCTCGGCATCAATTGTATGATCCAGGTACGTGACCGATGGCACCATAAACTTGCACTTGTGTCGACGCAAACGTAGGCTGGAGTCCGAAATATTCATCAGAACTCTATCCAGGTTTTGTAGATGTTCAGCATCTGTACGACCTGCACCAGAATATCATCCTGGTAACAAACGACGTTGCATTCGGCGGCAAACAAACTGTCCATGACACGTTGATAAATGCCAGGTGCATATTTCACTCCAAAACGGAGTCGGTGGTACCTGTACAACCCACGATGCATGTTGATGGTAAGATACTGTTTCGAAATCTCGTCCAAGAGGAGCTGTAGATAGGCGGATTTGAGATAGGGTTTAGTAAAAGTCTTGCCTCCCTTGAGACGAGCGTAGAGGTCTTCGATCCTCGGGATTGGATATTTATCCAATGAAGAACACTTGTTCACGGTCATTTTATCATCTCCACATATGCGGATGGACTGGTCCGATTTTATGACCGGAACGATGGGCGCCGCCCATTCGGCGTACTGAATTTGCTCGATGATCCCCAGATTTTCAAGATGATCCAGTTCCTCGTCAATCCGCTCCCGCTGGGCGAAAGGGACTGGGCGAGCTCTGCAAAATATAGGATTGGCATCCCGGTCAACACTGAGTTTAGCCGTATGTCCTTTCAAGGTTCCAAGCTTATCCCTGAAGACATCCGGGTACGTATCCAGCACATTTTTGAGAGTGTATGCTGCGGTAGCAGAAACGTTGGCTGCCCGGAGTTGAGGAATGCTTTTCCACTTCAGTTGAATTCTGCTCAACCAGTTCCTGCCTATCAAGGAAGGGCCCTTTCCAGGAATGACGATCAGGGGTAGGTGAAACTCGCAGTTATCGTAGCCCACCGTGACATCACATGTACCGCAGGGAACAATCTTCTCACCTGTATAGGTGGAGAGTCCATAGGTTGTAGGTTTCAGGTGGGGTCGGTGGGCATCACTCCACAGGTTTGTGAACACAGCATGGCTGATGAGCGAGACAGCCACACCAGTGTCGACCTCCATTTGCAATAGTCGATTAATTGATGACAAGAGTGGCAAGAAAAGGGTCCCGCTTATGGCGAGAATCAATATGATACAGGTCACACGATTCTCAGTTATCGGAAACAGAGCTCACCTGGTCAAGCTCAGGTTCCTCTGAATGGATAAACTGATGAATCTTCTTGTCAGCAGCTTTCTCTTTTCCCGATTTGCGAGTGATGCAAGCTGGAGCAATATGGCCAGTTTTCGAACAGAAATGGCAGGTCACGTCTCCGGAGGGTGCTTTCAGTTGCACCAAAAACAATTGTTGTGGGTTTGAGACTGCACTGGCTTCTAATGAGGAGTCTTGTTGCAAAGTTTTGGCTGAACATGATCCAACTGATTCCCAGCAGGGCTGGTACCAGACGAGGGAGTGGCACCGATGCTTGTAGCATTGCGTTCAACACTTTCCATGGAAATGGCGAAGTCTCTGGCATTTTGGAAAGTCAGTCTTCTCTCAGCAAGCAGGCGTCTACTAGTGCGGTCATTGGACATGCCAACCACCAGCAAATCACGGAGCATGTCATCAATCGTGTCCCCAAACTCACACAGATGTGACAGTTTTTTGAGGTGTGCAATGACGTCTGCAATCGACTGACCTTGCTGCTGTCTGCACATGTAAAAATTAAACCGACACAGGATGTCTGAAGGAGATGAATTACAATGTTCCTTCAAAGCGGCCTTGAGCTCTGCATACGTGAGCTCCTGGATTGTCCGAGGACAAATCAGGTTTTTAACGAGTGTGAACGTCTCACCCCAACAAACGGACAGGAAGACGGCCTTCATCCGGGCTTCCACCGCGATGCCGTTCGCCTCAAAGTAGAAAGACATCCGCTCAGAATACGTGTCAAAATCTCCCTCATGAGGGTCGAATTCATCGATAAGGCCGAAAGAAGTCATGGTCTAGAATCTAGATGTTTATCCTCTTCGCCATGTAAGGTATCTCGACAGACTATGATTGATTGTTGCACACGTTTATTGACTCTGCAGATACAGGCCCGATTCACCCCAGCGCCATCTGAGCTGAGCCGTAACTTCCAGAAACGGAAATAAACCGGCGGTCACGGTGGCCGGATAAAACGGGGAATATTTGCACCTTCATACATGACAGAAACGAAACACACTAACCGCTTAAAACGTAAAACGTCAATACACCTCAATATGCGGGTTACAGATGCGTTGTACCGACTGCGCATGTGCAGCGCTTGTCGTGATAATAAATATACATTATCGTTATCGCGATAGTAAATCTAAAGCACGATTATCGCCCAATCGCAATTATTTCCAGCACTAATATCTATATTATATTAGTCATAGTCATAGCCATAGGTGATTGTGTCTGTTTTTCTGTCTGTCTGTCCGGGGGTGTGGCTTACTCCATTTAGAGAGTAGCTCCATCCTTTCTGGGAGAGGCTTCATATAAACAAATATCCACCATTTTATGAACTCGCATAGCTTTGAGGCCTGTTTAGTTAGGCCCGTGCTGTCTTGCTCTCACAGTTTTATTTCAACTCTAATTCGACATATCATTTCATTTTTCACAGTCGCTGTCATAGTTTTAGACTCGGTTGAAAGAAAACAGGGAACAAAATCCCATGAAAGTTTCCGTTTATAGAATGAAATGAATTCTCAAAGGCCTGTAATTTCAAGGCCATTCAGTCTCTATCACGCCTTTATCTCCAATCTAACTCACCATCTGATTTCATTTTAAACGATGGTTTTAGACTCGGTGTCAGCCATAATTGAGAACATTCACGCACACGCAGGAAAATGTAGAGATATATATTTTTTTTTTTTAAATCGCGTCACGATGTATCATACACCGCCCAACATGGCACAGACAGCAACATGTCGACACATATTAAAAATTCTCTTTTTCTTTTCCGTTAAGATATATTACTTTTCCGTTTGATGACATTCGTCACAAAAACGTCAACAATTATGCCGACATATATTTCTTCATTCCTTATTTCATTCAACATTATTATCCGGAAGTAAAGATTCACGTGTTCATTTGACGTGTGAAAAAACAAACTCCATTTGACGTGTGCATGGAGTGTCATTCACATATGTAAAATAAATAATTTAACAGACGGAAAATTGCTGAGAGATATTTCGTTCGGAGCAATTATATACACCGCGCAAAGGAAAATTTTCAACGAGAAACCAAGTCGATTCACTGAGCGAATGTCATCGAATTTCACCGAGTTTCAGGGAATTACCGAGAGATATTTCTTCGTTTTTATTTTATTAGTTACCAGCAGAAGTACCCCGTGTCGCCGGGCGGGGGGAGGGGGGAAGGGGGAAGGGCACGTACACTTTAAACGTGTATATACATGTGGGATGTGGGATATCTATATATATATCTGTGCAGCGTCTGTCCTGTCCTGTGTTGTGTTGTGTTGTCCTGTGTTGTCCTGTGTTGTCACTGAACTACTTTCTCAAACTTTTGTGAAATCGTACCAAACTTCTGGAATGCACATATCTCTCCCGTCGGTATGTCCTAAGTGTATTTTTTTTGAAATAATTTCCAATTTTTTTTTTTTTTGGGAATGTTTTTTTTCAACTTCAATTGTTTATAAAATGTGATATCACGTATATTACAAATACATTTGTTCATAATATATAATATATATATATATATAATATATATCATAATATATTCATAATAATATATTCATAATATATTCATAATTGTTTGAATTATGATTGGTTTAAACCATGACAAAACGGCAACTCGGGTACAGTCATTTATCTATATATCTACACATCTGGGCAGTGTCTGTGTTCTCACTTAACGACTCCCTCAAACTTTTGTTTCCGTGGTTGTGAAGTGTTTTTAATAACGTTGTGGTGGTTTTGAATCATGTGGCGGTGAGGTATTTTGAATTACGTGGTGGTGAGGTGTTTTGAATTACGTGGTGGTGAGGTGTTTTGAATTACGTGGTGGTAAGGTGTAATCATCCCAAACTTCCAGTCTGCACCTACCCCTCCCCTATGTATGTGCAGAGGGGTTCTTTCTTGAAAAAAAAACATTCAACCTAAATCTTCAACCTAAATTGCCTATAAAAATGTAATATCACAAACACAACAAATACATTTGTGCAAAGTAAGTATTGTTTGTATTATGATTGGTGAAAATCATGACAACACAGCAACTCAGGTGCAGTCATTAGCCTCAGTTAAAATAAGCCCGTCCCTCAGTATCGACGCTTGGTGAGGCGAGCACAGCGAGCCGAGCCAAGCTAGTATATATATATATATATATATATATATATATATATATGTATATATATATATGTATATATATATATATATATATATATATATATATATATATATATATATATATATATATATATACAGTATATATATATATGTATATATATATATATATATATATATATATATATATATATATATATGTGGGACATGTGGATGTGTGTACGTGTACATGTGTGTGTGTGTGTATATGTATATGTGTATGCATGTGTGTCGTGTACAAGTGTGTGTACGTGTGTATGTGTGTGTGTATATATATATTGTTATGTCGGTGGGGTAAAGGAATATCTAGAGCCAGGTAGATCTGAATAGGTAACATGCTTAGACTGTCGCGATAGGGAATCTACCTGTAATAAGTTCTATGTGTAGTCCGGTTTGTCGGTTAAGGAGTATACCTGTGAACATACCAGGATGTTCGAGTGTTAGATAGTGTTGCGATTAAGATAACAGCCGTTGTGTGTCACATCTTGGGTTTGATTACCTAGTGGGGTCACCTGTGGGAATCCCACGGGCATGGATGTGTGTGACGAATTTTAAATATATGTCGACTGTTATTTTAGGTGGTGTATTTTCGTTTATCATCATGGCGCGATTTTAAAATATATATCTCTGCATTTTCCTCTCCAATACCTCCTCACACTTTACACACACACCGGCTCAAGTTTACATATACACACACACACACACACACACACACACACACACACACACACACACGTACATCGACACAATGCACACACACACACACACACACACACATACAGACACATATACACATTACACATATACACATATGTATCCACATATATGCACATTATACACATATATACATCTCCACACACACACACACACAAAAACACTCACACACACGTACAGACACATATACACACACACACATATATATATATATATATACACATACACACACACACACACAGACATATATATATATACACATACACATACAACAACAACATGCATTTTAAGGCCATTTTCCCTGCTAGAGCGGGGGTTAGCCTACATACACATACACACACATATATGCATGCACACACACACACACACACACACACACACACACACACACACACACACACACACACACACACACACACACACACATATGCATGTGCACACACACACACACACACACACACACACACACACGTACGTACACACACACACGTACACATGTCCCACATGTATATATCCCACATCCCACATGTATATACATGTTTAAAGTGTACGTGCCCTTCCCCCCTCCCCCGCCCGGTAACGCTGGGTACTTCTGCTGGTAACTAATAAAATAAAAACGAAGAAATATCTCTCGGTAATTTCATGAAACTCGGTGGAATTGGATGAAATTCGCTCGGTGAATTCACTCGGTTTATTCGGTTCGGCTCGGTTCACTCGGTTTAAAGAAAAAGCGATAATGTCGACATGTTGCCGTCTGTGTCATGTTGGGCGGTATCTGATACGTGTTGGGCGGTGATATGGTGTATTTTAAAATATATATATCTCTGCGTTTTCCCGCGTTGCTGACACCGAGTCTAAAACCATCAATAAAAAGGAAATCAGATGGTGAGTTAGATTGGAGATAAAGGCGTGAGAGAGACTCAAGATCCGAAGGATCGGATCAGATTTTCTTCCCGTTTTTTTTCAACCGAGTCTAAAACTATGTTAGCGACTGCGAAAAATGAAATGATATATCGAATTAGAATTGAAATAAACCTGTGTGAGAGAGAAAGACAGCACGGGCCTAACTAAACAGGCCTCAAAGCTATTCGAGAAGGAGGAGTGGGTGGAGCTACTCTGCAAACCGAGTAAGCCACACCCATCTGGTAATCAAACCTTTGTCCCTTATGGCAAAGCATACCCATATAAACACTTAGACAAGCCCTGTAGTGCACACAGTAATTAAATTCCCTTCCCTGACAATGACTTCGGAAGAAAACAGGCAAGAGGCCAGTTTGGGGCACCGCTGCATGGGCCGCAGCCAGCTACACCTCCGGCAGGCCTAGCAACATAGAGTGACATGAGCTATCACCACGCTACAGGGAACGAGTGATTGGTTGGCGCGGAGGTCAATCAGCCAATCCAGCAATCCAATCAATCCAATCCAATCCAATCCAGCAATCCAATCCAATTCAGCAATCCAATCAAATCCAATCAAATCCCCAATCCACCTCCAGCCAATCAGGGCGAGCAATACCATGTGGGAGGGACTCGGCCAATGAGAGGGCGCCAGCAAGAGGGAACATTGGAGGAGAGTGGATGCAAGGTGATAAAAGGGGCTGCACAACATCTTGAGCAGCTCCAGTTTTTGGGTTCTTCGCTGCCTCTTGTGCTGCACGTCCCTCTCTGGCTGTCTTGACGCTGCACGACATCTTGTGCTCTCTGCGCTTCCCTTCTTGGTCTTGAGAGGTCCTGGTGGTCGTTGGTTCACCATCTGTGTGGTGCTTGGAGCGGTGCTCGGTGCTTTCGGTGCTGTGAACGGGCGGGACCTCGTGTGCGAACGGAGAGGGCATTGGCTAGGGCCTAGCAGAGCGTGGGTGCATCGGAGCGTGCAGCCGCGTGGGGACAAGACGACGGACAGATAGGGACACACACCACTTACACACCATAACGAACGTTTTCTTTTCCTTCATTCATATTCCCTCGTCTCGTATCTGAAATCTGTGTGTGGGGACGTCCCGATTAGGATATATATTACTGGCGCGTGCTTTTCCTGTCCCACCTCCTTGTGAATAAACCCTTATATTATTTTCTGTATATATATCTGAACGCAGTTTCCGTGTGCTTGATTTAATAGGTATGACTGCAGGGCTCTTGCGCCGCCGCCCTCCATCCCGCTTTGGTGTATACACTTTGGTGTATCTTTTTGTTTCCGGAGTCCGCCATTGAGTTTTCACCTCAGGGGCTAAGGCCTTCGCAATCAGCTTCCGTGACCGTCTGATTTTAATCAAAGGCGGCCGCAGGACAATATATATGTATTGTTGCGGATCTCCAAACGTCGGCCCTCCCCTTATCAAGGGGGGGTTAATCCCCTTGTCCTTTTACTGGCTGACGCGATCCCGGGGCTATAACGTCCTTCCCGGGCAGCGTTAAATAGGGTTGTTGGTCGAATTAGTCCTATTACCTAAGTACTAACGCGGACCGGAAACGAGGAAATAACTCCCGCCCAAACCACGGCGTTAGTGGACACGCCGAGTGAAGCGAGACGCGATCCGGGCAGTTAACAGGTACTAAACCCGATTCTAAGCGGTTCCTAATCATGCCACGCTTACCCAATGGAGAAAAGACTAGGACGATCGAATTAGGAAGAAACCAGGAAGAACAAGTAATTTTTTTATTTTTTATTTTATTTTTTATTTTTTGTATACAAGATCGAGGCTCGTGAAAGAGCGAACATTAATCACACAGAAAGACAAACAGACACACAAAACAAATAACATCGGGAGCGGTAGACAAGATGGGGAGAGAGGGGGAAGGACACAAACACAACATTTGAGAGCAGGGACCGAGAGACATGGAGACATCGAGAGAACTGTGGGAGGGAGAGGGCTTTGGGGGGGAGGCAAGGGAAGGGGGGGGGGGGGGGTGGGAGTGGTATGGACATTGCCAAGACTTCCAGGAAAGAAGTTGGAATTTCAAACAAGGTGGATTTGGGGTGAATTAGTGGGGGTAGAAAAGATCAAGGTTTTGGATGGGGGAAGATAAGAGATGGTGGTGAACAGCTGTTTTGAAGACCTGGAGGGAGGAGTGTGATTGAAGTGAGTGTGGGAGTTTGTTCCAGAGGCGGGAGAAAAGAGGAATGAAAGAGTGAAGGTGAGCAGAGAGCCGAGATTTCGGCAGTTTAACCATCAGAGGGTGGCTGGCAGATCTTGTGCGACCTGTAGGAATATTTGGGGGACAGAGCACAGAGAGAGCTGGGGGAGCAAGGCCGGAGAGGAGTCGGTAGAAGACAGAAAGACCACCTACCTGCCTGCGGTGAGTGAGTGAAAGGCCCTCAGAGATAGCTTCATCGCGGGAGATTCCAATGATTCTGAAAGCTTTGGATTCAACAGCGTGAAGCCGAGCCAGGTGTGAGGCAGGAGCACCAGCCCATAGGGGAGAACAGTATTCCATTGAGCTGCGGATGAAAGCCTTGTATGTGGTGAGGAGCTCAGGTGTGCCTAGGAAGGACTTCGCACGACGGAGGATGCCCAGTCGGCGACTGGCTTTGGAAGCCAGCTTGGAAATGTGGTTTTCCCAAGAAAGATCATGGCAGATGGTGAGACCCAAAAGCTTGAGCGACAGAACTTCTTGGAGAGGATTGTTGAGAAAGTAGATGGGAGGGTTGTCCAGTCGATCTTTTCGGAGAGACATAGTAAGAGTGTGAGATTTGTCAGGATTGAAAGACATGTTCCACATGTTTGACCAGTCTGTGATTTTGTCCAGGTCTTCAGAGAGTGAGGAGGCTGCAGACTGCCGATCTGAGGGAAGAGGAATGGAGCGGCAGAGAGTGGAGTCATCAGCAAAGAGATACAGAGGATTTTCCAGAGAGTCGGAGAGATCATTGATAAAGACCAGAAAAAGCACAGGGCCCAGCACACTGCCTTGGGGAACTCCAGCCTGAACGGGAAGGGGAGATGAGAGAAATCCATTCAGGGCCACACGTTGACTACGACCAGAGAGGAAGTCCGCAAGCCATGCATGGAGATTTCCATGGATACCATAGGAGGAGAGTTTGGTGAGCAGAGCTGGGTGCCAGACCGTATCGAAGGCACGTGATATGTCAAGGGAGACAGCTCTGATTTCCTGTTTGGCATTGAGGACCTCCATCCATTGTTGAGACAGCAGAAGCAGCATGTCCAGAGTAGAGTGACCTGGTCTGAAACCAAATTGATGATCAGAGATCAAGCCATTGGAGAAGAGGAAAGATTTCATATCCGAAGCAATGATGGATTCCATGACTTTGCTGATAATTGGGAGCAGGCTGATTGGTCTGTAGTTGCAAGGATCTGTTTTTGCACCTTTTTTGTGTAAAGCGGTAATGTTTGCTGATTTCCAGGATGCTGGCAGATGACCTTGAGCAAAGCATAGGGTGAAAAGAACAGAGAGAGGGTGAGATAGAGCGGCAGAGCAGGATTTTAGGACCCGTGGGCTGATGCCATCTGGTCCAGTTGCAGAATCAGAGTCGAGGTTTGACAAAAACTCCTCCACCTTGTCAGGAGAGAAGGTCACAGAGCCCAGGAGCAGTTTGGTTCGACTGGGAAAGGTGGGAACAGAGAGAGATGGGTTTGGGACTAAGGATTTTGAGGCAAACACAGAGTTGAGGCATTCGGCTTTGTCACGTGCGATGTCAAATGTGTGGCCATTTGAGGTAAGGGAGGGGATGGAGGGGGAACAAACACCAGAAACGGATTTGACCAGACGCCACCAGGATTTGGAGGAAGGAGACAGGTTTGAGAGTTCATTCTTGAGTGAGGAGAGATAGTGCTTCCTGGCACTCCTGAGGGTAGACACACACTTGTTCCGAGCTTGGTGGAAGGAACTGAGATTTCCTTCAGTTGGATTAGCCTTCCAAGAGGCAAAGGCAAGTTGTTTCAGGGCAACTGCCTCACCACAAGATTCAGTGTACCATGGACGGGAGGAAGGGTAAGACAACTGAAGGCGAGATGGGATAAATCTGTGCATGAGAGAGATCAGTTTGCTTTGGAAGAATTCCCAGGAAGAATTGATGTCAGAGGCAGTGGAGATGGGAGACCAATCCAGACGATTGATGGCTGCTTGAAGACCGTCCCAGTCGGCCTGAGTGAAATGCCAGACTCGTCGACGCTGAGGAGGCTCTCTGAGAATGGCCAGAGAGATGTCCACTTTGACAAGCACATGATCAGAAGAACCGATTGGAGCAGAAGAAGAGCAGCAGACATTAGCAGGGAAGTTAGTCATTACCAAGTCTAGAAGAGAAGATACTCCATTGGCTGAGATCCGGGTCGGGAAATTGACAGATTGTGTCAATCCCAGTGAGTCACAGAAGTCCTTTGCTGAGGTGCCATGACTGGTGAGAGAGTAACCCACACCCAACCAGGTTGCATGATGACAATTGAAGTCACCACATATGAGGAAGAGAGAGTTGGGATGAGTGGATAGAAGTTGGTCCATGTTGTCAGACAGTGAAATGTAGATGGAGTCATCACTGTTTGGGGGACGGTACAGAACACATATGAACAAAAGGTGGGAGCGGAGAGGAAGCCGTAGCCAGAGGTACTCCTGGGGGTGAGGAGGAGAGAGGGCAGTGCAAGGAAAGTGAGGAAGAGAGTTTTTGATAAAGATAGCCACCCCACCACCAGGCCGAGGCTCAGGTCTATCATACCGGAGGAGGGAGTAACCAGGAAGAGATATTAAGGAATCAGAGACATCTTGAAGGAGGAAAGTCTCTGTTAAGCAGATCAAGTCTGGATTGTCAGAAGCAACCTGTATGGAGAGATCAGTCAGGTTTGAGCGAAGGCCCCGGATGTTTGAGGTCCATACCGTTAATGAAGAGAGAGGGGGGGCATCGGGTACAGGACAGGGGAGGGGAGGAGTAGGGTAAGATGAAGGATGAGAGGGGGAGGTAGGGAGAGCAGTTGTTAGTGTGTCAGCGATTGCAGAAGAGTTCCAAGAAAGGGAAGGATGAGGAGGATGAAAGGTTTGAAGGTGAAGGGATGAGGCACAGAGAGGGGTTGTTTGAGGGGGGGCAGAGGAAAGAAGAAGGTTGGGGGGGGTGGAGGTATGAGATAGAAGGGAGACGAAGTGGGGAGGAGGCAGCTTTGAGGAGGAGGGGGGAGGAGGGAGAATTGGAGAGGAATGGTATGGGGGGAGATTTGAATGGGAGGGGTTGGGGGGGGGAGTTTTGAAGGGGAGGAGTGAGGGGGGAGTTTAGGAGGGGAAGGGCAAGGGGGGAGTTCAGGAGTGGAAGGGCAAGGGGGGAGTTCAGGAGTGGAGGGGTAGGTTGGGGAGTTTAAGAGTGGCGGGGCAAGGGGGGAGTTTAGGAGTGTAGGTGCAAGGGGAGGGATTTGGATGGGAGGGGCAAGAGGGGAGTTTAGAAAGTGGATGATTAATGAAAGACGAACATTGAAAACAAATTGGGTTTGTTGTGATTTTCAAGTTAGCAATCCGGTTCAGAATGATGGAGGAGGGATGGAATGAATGTGAATTTGACCATGTAGTGAGGGAGACGTATAAGATATTGAATTTCTTTTTTTTGAGGTGGAATGAGTTGGAGAGGAAATTGAGAAAAGCCTTTTAAATAGGAAGAAAAACAGCGTGTTGTAAAATACCACTGAGTAAAACACTGAAGGGGAAAGGTTATACATATTTAAATAATATTTAAACAGAACCGTGAACAATCTTATGTGCACAAAAATACCAACGGGGGGAGAGCCGAGAGGGACCACAACGAGTCACGTGAAGGGCAAACGGTGGATGGCAAGGAGTTAATGGGGGCGGGGCGAACAGCACACCTGGACAGAAAATACAGGATGAGTCAACAGTACACGTGGAGAAAGGAAAATAAATGTTTTTTTTTGTTTGTTTGTTTGTTTGGTTTTTGGGGGTGGGGGGGGGGGGGGGAGGTGGGGATTTAGAACGTTAGACAGAGTATTATGTTCGGGGTAGAAGGGAAAAAAACTAAGAGCCAAGCAAAACACGATTAAGATAACAAACACCGACGGGGGTACAACTACAAGGCCGCACACGAGGAGCAGAACACGATTAAATAATTACAAGTTACAGGAAATTCAAACCAAAAGTAACTATAATCAAAACAATAACGCATGGACGATAAAATAACGAGTTGAAATTTGACAATCTATCTGGGGAAATGGGGGAGAAACACGTCGTCGAAGAACGAACGAACGAACGAATAAGAATGAATAAACGAATGAGAACAGAGAAGGAAATGTTTTTTTTTTGGATTTTTTTGAGTTGTGATTTACACAAGGAAGAGGGCTATGGGGTGAAAAGATTGGGAAAACAGAGAACGAAAGTTATTGGATCACAAAAACACGGACCGCTGAGAGAAAAACAAAGCCTCAAGGTTGTACAGTGTTCACTGTACAACTACAAGGCCTCAAAACACGACCCGAATTAACACGATTTTCAATACAGGTATGAAAGATTTGCACCGAAAATCTTCGTCGGGAGACAATATATACACCATAAAATAAATAGTTATAACGAAAATACAAATGGGAACAATTACTTAACTTCGATTTCGATGGATAGCATGGAGAGCTGAGAATAAACGAACCCTCGCCAGCCGCCAGCCTCGCCAGCCATTTATTAACACTTTGTACAATTAGAAGAGGAAAAGAAAGAATAATGTACAGGGAAGAGGAAGAAGCAGATACACAGGGCAGCCTTAATAACAGTCTTAACTTATTCCCTGGACATGGGCCCGTTCACTCTCAGACTCACTCTCAGGGTCACTCACATGGGGTTTGAAGATGGTCGGGTTGAGGGTCCAAGGGTCCACAGCTCGTCCGGTCCCCCGACTCGGACCGTGCAGATGGTGGAATACGGCAGGCAGCTCTCCCCATGGCGTAGGCACGAAATGGACAATTATATAGCGGGGGATAGGTAAGCTGGCGATCAGACGGCGTACGCAATATGTGTACCGGTGCCTTTACATGCGCTCCCAGTATTACTATGATCGATCCAAATGCCCTTCACCAACGTCCTTCTCATGCTGCAGTCCTCTGCAGCGTGTGCTGCGCGCCCGCCCTTTGTAAAATGCTTGCCACAGCGCGTCTCTCCCTCTCGTGACTACTCAACTCCGATCAGGTCAAGTCTCGAGCACCTGTCTCATAGCTTTGATCAAGCCCTCTCTCTCTCCTCATAACTTGTTCACAATGATCACAGTTGCGTCCGTTCTCACAACTCCGGTACAATGTTCAAGCCCTCTCTCTCCTCATAACTGTTCAACAGACTTTGTGAGCGCCTCTCCCTTCTCAGAACTCAGGTGGGGGCCTCGCGCAAGGGGTTATATCGCCACGCCCAGCGAACCCTCTCAAATCTCTAGCCACACCCTGTCAGGCGATGTCACTCGAGCCCTGATTGGCTGGTGAAGGCTCCGCCTTGATGGCTGCTTGACGTGGCCGCACCTCCACCCTTGCGCTCCGCCCCCTTTTCGGGCCTTACCTCGTGGCCTTCGGGCTGGTTTGAGCGGAAGCCCAACGAGTTCGCGAAGGCTGCTGGCAACCTAAAGGGCGAGGGCGAAGTAAAGACTGGCTAGCGCTTAATTGCGTCGATGGAAGGGAGGCTGCAAAAATGAACAAATGAGGCCTACTCTTATTTGTTTTACACAATGCAGATGCAGCTATGGGGAATGGCCTTATCCTAAACACATACTATGAAATAACTAACGTCCTAAGGTGACCTACGTGTTGCTTGTGGCCTAACTATGGGGTGCAACCTTGAATCTTTAATGATGTTACCTGTGTGGGTTCTCAAAACCGCAACAATATATATAATATGTACGATTGATTGTTGCACACGTTTGATATTTGAATAGAAAGCTATTGTGTGTCCTCCATAATGGTTATGTTGAACATTGCTTCTCCCTTGGAACCCTTTTTAATGTTCTTTCCTTTTTAAATCTGTCTTATACAGTCACGTGAAAAAGTAAGTACACCCCATGTAAAGTTTTGAATTTTTCAACATATTTCAACATACAGTTTTTGATCTTCATTTCAACAATATTGATAGATAAAGGTGAGATAATATAACAAATATCATGAAACATTTACATGTTGTAGTCCATTGTATAATTTAAATAAACATAAATGCAAATTTCGCATGTGGAAAAAGTAAGTACACCCTTGGCTCGAATAGGTGGTATTGCCCCCTTTGGCAGACACAACCTCAAGTAGGCATTTCTTATAACTGTCTACCAGTCTCTGACATCGACTGGGAGAAATTTTTGCCCACTCCTCCATGCAGAATTATTTCAGCTGTGAGATGTTTGAGGGGTTTCTTGCATGCACAGCTCGTTTCAAATCCCCCCACAACATCTTGATGGGATTTAGATCCGGGCTTTGACTTGGCCATTCAAGAACCCTCCATTTCTTTCTTTTCAGCCATTCCTTGGTGGATTTACAGGTATGTTTAGGGTCATTGTCATGTTGCAAGGTCCACCTTCGGTTGAGCTTCAACTTCTCCGACAGATGGCCTCACACTATCCTCAAGCACCCTCTGGTACAATGAAGAATTCATAGTGGATTCTATGATGGTGAGCTGCCCAGGCCCTGATGCAGCAAAGCTGCCCCAAACCATAATATTTTCACGACCATGCTTTACAGTTGTTATCAGGTTCTTGTGGTCAAATGCTGTCTTTGGTTTTCGCCAAACATGTCTTCGGGGACTGTGGCTAAATAGCTCTACCTTTGACCTTTGAAAAAGTAAGTACACCCCATGTAAAGTTTTGACTTTTTCAACATATTTCAACATACAGCTATTTGATCTTCATTTCAACAATATTGATAGATAAAGGTGATATACTATAACAAATATCATGAAACATTTACAGTTTGTAGTCCATTGTATAATTTAAATAAACATAAATGCAAATTTCGCATGTGGAAAAAGTAAGTACACCCCTACATTTATCACTACTTCAAATACCCAAAATTAGAATCAGGTGCACCAGCTCGGGTGCAAATGATTTGAACATCGTTAGAGAGGATCTTGGAGGAACCTGTCTTATTTAAACCTCAGACATTTAGTTTGGTTTGCTCTTTGTTGTTGAAGTGTGCGGCGTCACCATGCCTTGATCAAAAGAGCTCTCTGATGCCTTCAGAAAGAAAGTTATAGATGCCTACGAGTCGGAAGGGATTTAAAAAGATCTCCAAACAATTTGAAATCAATCACTCGACTGTCCAGAAGATCATGTACAAGTAGAGAAGAATCCAAACAACTGCCAACTTGTTCAGGCCAGGCCGCCCCATCAAGTTCAGCCCTAGAGCAGACCGCAAGATGTTGAAAGAAGTCTCTAAGAACCCCAGAATGTCATCACGGGACCTACAGGTAGCTCTTGCCACTGTTGATGTCAAAGTGCACGAGTCTACCATTTGAAAGACACTGCACAAATTTGATCTACATGGGAGGTGTGCCAGGAAGAAACCTTTGCTGTCCTGAAAGAACATCAGGGCAAGACTAAAGTTTGCCAATGAACACCTAGGCAAAGAGCAGCACTTCTGGAACAATGTGCTCTGGACAGATGAGTCAAAGGTAGAGCTATTTGGCCACAGTACCAGAAGGCATGTTTGGCGAAAACCAAATACAGCATTTGACCACAAGAACCTGATACCAACGGTAAAGCATGGTGGTGGAAATATTATGGTTTGGGGCAGCTTTGCTACATCAGGGCCTGGGCAGCTCACCATCATAGCATCCACTATGAATTCTTCATTGTACCAGAGGGTGCTTGAGGATAATGTGAGGCCATCTGTCGGCAAGTTGAAACTCAACCGAAGGGGGACCTTGCAACATGACAATGACCCTAAACATACCAGTAAATCCACCAAGGAATGGCTGAAAAGAAAGAAATGGAGGGTTCTGGAATGGCCAAGTCAAAGCCCGGATCTAAATCCCATCGAGATGTTGTGGGGGGATTTGAAACGAGGTGTGCATGCAAGAAACCCCTCAAACATCGTACAGCTGAAAGAATTCTGCATGGAGGAGTGGACAAAAATTTCTCCCAGTCGATGTCAGAGACTGGTAGACAGTTATAAGAAGCGCCTACTTGAGGTTGTTTCTGCCAAAGGGGGCAATACCACCTATTAGAGCCAAGGGTGTACTTACTTTTTCCACATGCGAAATTTGCATTTGTGTTTATTTAAATCATACAATGGACTACAAAATGTAAATGTTTCATGATATTTGTTATATTATATCACCTTTATCTATCAATATTGTTGAAATGAAGATCAAATAGCTGTATGTTGAAATATGTTGAAAAAGTCAAAACTTTACATGGGGTGTACTTACTTTTTCACGTGACTGTATAAGACAGATTTAAAAAGGAAAGAACATTAAAAAGGGTTCCAAGGGAGAAGCAATGTTCAACATAACCATTATGGAGGACACACAATAGCTTTCTATTCAAATATCATTGTATATGCCTTTAATCACAATTAAATGACTTCACTGTTTTGCTAATAAATACAATAAGGGAATAACTATTTCTAAGTTATACAATCTTATCCCCCAGAAGCTATTTTTACAACAATATATATTTAAATTGATATATGTGGGGGAAAAAAAAGGAAAAAAAAAAATATATATATATATAGAGTATACATATATTACTTACATTATATACATTATATTTTTTTTTAATAAATACGAAATACTGTAAATACATTTCCCTCAATTATGCATTATAACCATTCTAAGATTGTTGGAAACATAACTGTTGTGAGACAAACCAAAGTAAGGAACATATGCTGAACCACCTTTAGAGGCCATTTTTCCCCGCAGAGCAGGGGTTGGCCTTTTTCAGGCACCCTGGTCCCCTTTTTTGAAGCAATGTTTTATGGCTGGATGCCCTTCCTGCCACCCAACCCTGTTAGTCGCCTCTTGCGACACACATGGAATTATCAGCGAGCTGGTACTCAATTTGCCGACATCGGAAGGATGACAGGCTGAGTCAACCCCCCTGGCGTTACTTCAGCGATCGACCGGGATTCGAATCCAGGATCCTAGAATCCCAAGCCGGCACCCTAACCGCTAGCAAGCCTAAGCCAACAAGGCTTGAACAACATATGCGGGAGAGCTCAAAATACAAACCTTATATTGGTAACATCGTCTTTTCATAGCAAATGAACAACGACTTGTACATTTCCAAAACCATCATAAAACAACGTTGAGACACTGATGACAGCATTGATGGCCATCATTGGGCAGATCGGCATGCTCCGAAATTGAGAAAAATAGATGCTGGGCGTTGTGCAAGGGCACGAATCACTCACGGGCACATTGCAGTCACAATCATTCTTGGGTTTCTCAGAATGGTTGTGCGTGCAATAGTTTGTTTTATTTTAATTTTACTTTGTTGGTGGACAGCCAATACAGCTGCCATGACGACATGACGAGTTGTGACATGGATGCAATGACGTTTGACATGTAAACGCGATGATGATTTGGAGTTGACATCATACGGTACATTATTCCAGCATGGACTTTACCGTGCTTGGCAGCCAGGCTTGTGGGGCTGATATTTCACAGTCCTGGCTTGCTTCTTGCATGACTCAAGTGAGTAATAATGCTGATGGCACGGTATTCCATGACTGTAGTGCACATCCCAAGTTGCCCAGGAAGGTGATTTAAGAATCAACAAAGAAAGGACTCGCACACGTTCTGGCCAGACAAGATGGAGCAAAAGAAAGAATACCACCTCCCTGAAGTTTATGACTGAGCCAGCTGGTTTTTTGACAACCCAATAGTAGCGAGAGGGTAATTCTCCTGACACCGAGCTTTCTTTCCACGATCTAGAAATCATATCTAATACTGCAACCTGCATCAGGAGTGAAACAATTCTTACCACCATGGTGGCACCACACCCACGCGGTCCAAAGGAGACATTATTTTAATTGTCCATACATTTCTTTGGGTCCATCTGATCTGAGTTGTGATGTATTACTCATAAGTCCTGACAGTTTGATTTTGAAATGCATCTCATTTTGTGTGATATTTCATCCAATTGGCATTTATCAATAAAAGCATCAACTACTCAGGCTTTTTCAGTAATACATCCGCACTCGGACCGTCATGTGGACCCAGGGAAATATTTTTATTGATACCGAATCCGCAACGGACCTGGATGGCATCCTTGCCCATCGTTCTCAAATCATGCTTTGCGGATCTTAGCTTCTCTTCTGTCTGCTCGATTCTCCTTGTCTAACACTTTAGAAACCTTCTGCATGTTTGGAAGACAGCTGAGTTTCACTGTCATCCACAAACACAAGCCAAAATGTCTACTTCAAATTGTTAGCAAGGCCAACAAATCAATTTTATTGCTGCCAAAAGTCTCCATTCTCTTATTAAATGGCCTAATCTCTGATCATCAGTTCAGATTCTGTCCTAATCACTCGAAGAAGATCAACAATGAATAGAAGCCTGAACTTGAAACAATAGGTCAGGGCTGTGTTTCTGGACATACTCTGGGACTTTGACACTATACTTGCCACCCTGCTCTGCCTGCCAAGCAATCTAGAGGCCACATCGATTCCTAGCTCGTGGACTTTTTCCATGTGAAATAATAACATGTAGATGTCAACAGAATCCTTTCATTTCCTCTCCTGTTGAAGGTCGGAGTTCCTCAAGTGCACAGTGCCAAACTCACCTCTAAAGGCAGTTGCAGATTGGGTATCCTATACAATGTGAAGTCGGTCCTTGGAAAAGTTCAACTTTTCCCAGCTGACAAAGCCTTTATCTGCAGCTTAATGGAGTACTGGTTTGTGTTCCTACTTCACACCTATCTCTCCTTGATCTGATGGATTCCAATGCTCTAAACATCCTTGTCATTTCCCACAAGAATGAAGCCCAAGGCCTGTTGCTCTTGTCTTTGCAGACAGGTTGGTGGGTCCTCAATTGTCTTCCGCCTCACTTCTGATTTAGTTTCCTCTGCTCATTCAGCACTTCACCCTCCCCAGCCCCTCCATAATGCATGGCTTATTCTATTAACCCCCACCCTCACTCGTTTCTTACCAATTTATTCAAATGCTTGTTCTGTGTTTGCCGGCTCCCCATTTTTGTATCATCACCACTGCTGTCAGTACGATGATCTCCCATCCTCTTGTTCTGCTCTTCCATGAGTCTATATAATAACTTGTATAAAATCACAGGTATGAGATAAATTACCAGCTCTAACATCATACTGATGGTGCATGAGCATTTTGATGATGGTAATTCTTGCAAATGTCTTCTTTTTTTCTTTTTTTTCTTCTTTTTTTTTGTATACTGAATCGAGGCTCGTGAAAGAGCTAACATTTACTTCACAAACAAATCAACCAGACAAACAAAATATATAAAAAGAGGAAGCGGAAAACAAGATGGGGAGAGAAGGGGAAGCACACAAACACAACATTTGAGAGCAGGGAGATGTGTGGAAGGGAGAGGGCTTGGGGGGAGGAGGCGTGGGAAGGGGGGGGGGCGGAGGGAGAAGTATAAAACACAAGGACACCAAGGGCTTCCAGGACAGAAGTTGGTATTTCAAAAAAGTGGAATTGGGGTGAAATTAGCGGGGGTAGAAAAGATCAAAGTTTTGGATGGGGGAAGATAAGAGATGGTGGTGAACAGCTGTTTTAAAGACCTGGAGGGTGGAGTGGGATTGAAGAGAGTGAGGGAGTTTGTTCCAGAGGCGGGAGAAAAGAGGAATGAAGGAGTGAAGGTGAGCAGAGAGTCTAAATGATTTATTGACTCTTTCGATAGTTTCTGGCCAAGTACAACTGGCATTTCAATGCCCTTCTCCAAAAAAACCTAAATAATGCTGGTTATGTGCAGCCCAGGCCTGGTAATTATGGAACTATATTTAATTGTGACTTTAAGGTGATGTCATGTATTTTGACTAAGTCAGACTTTACTGCGATATCTATCATCTAATACATATATATATATATATATATATATATATATGTATATATATATATATTGTAACGGTTTTGAGAAGTGTGTAACGAATTTGAGAAGTGTAACGGTTTTTGAGAAGTGTAACAATTTTGGAGGAAGTGTAACGAATGTAAAAAGTAGGGTTTTGTTATGTGTAACACCCTGTTAATGTAAATAATGGTCGCAGCCGTCCTCCTAGTTAATTCCATGAAACTTACACGCAGGTCACGATATATCTTTTTAAATAGTGTATTTCCTTATTCTATGTAGGCTAAATATGTGTTTCCCACTAGATTGACTTTGCATTGTATCAAACAAAATAAGCATAGGCCCTTGCAATTTCCCCAATCATCTCCGCTCTCCAAAGTTCCTTTCAAAAGGGTGCGAGTTGTGTTCAATCCCGCAAGCCGCCATTGCCCATGTGCTAATCTCGGAGAAGAAAGGCGTGTCTCCACCTCGTCATAGAGGGGAGGAGTGAGCCAGAGGGTCGCATGTCCAATCAGCACCGCGGTGAGCGACCCGGTAGGCGTGCCCTCGCAGCCGGCGGCTTGATTCCGCCCCGAGTTATAAAAGCGACTGTAAGGGACTGCTTTACGAGATGACCTGGGAGATGAGCGAAGAGGCGGCACCAAGAGGAGCGGTGAGATGCGAAACGCTCCAAGCCAAAGAGGAGAGGTACTCGGCAAGGAAACCAGCTTTGGAGAGACGCGCTGAAAGGAGGGAGACGGCTCCACCAGAAGCAGAGGAGCAGGTGTGCCGAACCAGCGTGTGACGTCTACAGCAGCGGATACGCGACGGAGGGTTTTCCCGCCAAAACCGCGAGGAATTGAGAGCTGCTGCTTCCGACCTTGCCTCCCTCTCAAGCAATCCACCTCAAGCCCTACCTGCCTGCAATATCCCCTGTGTAAGTGTGAACGTCCTGTCCTACTCGTTGTCTTGGGATTAAGTAAATTGAGTAGAATAAGCTAACGATGCACTGTGTGACTGTTTTTTTCATCCATTGCTTGTAAATAATTTTGGTCGCTCTTCCTTTTTGCTTGTGTGTGTATAATAAATCTGTTCTTCCTCCGTACTCTGTCTTTTTCTCTTTTCCTTCTCTTTCGGTCGCTTTAGAGGTTTCCCGATTGAATATCTGTGGGGCGATCTGCTCAACGTCGGGTGGAATCGGGCTAATCGGGGAGTAACTGTTCGGACGCGGTAATACCAAACCGCTCGGTAAACTAACATCTAAAACCGCGTCTGTAACAATATATATATATATATATATATATATATATATATATATATATATATATATATATATATATATATGTATGTATATGTACAGTCACGTGAAAAAGTAAGTACACCCCATGTAAAGTTTTGACTTTTTCAACATATTTCAACATACAGCTATTTGATCTTCATTTCAACAATATTGACAGAAAAAGGTGATATAATACAACAAATATCATGAAACATTTACATTTTGTAGTCCATTGTATAATTTAAATAAACATAAATGCAAATTTAGCATGTGGAAAAAGTAAATACACCCCTACATTTATCACTACTTCAAATACCTAAAATTAGAATCAGGTGCACCAGCTCAGGTGCAAATCATTAGAACATCGTTAGAGAGGATCTTGGAGGAACCTGTCTTATTTAAACCTCAGACATTTAGTTTGGTTTGCTCTTTGTTGTTGAAGTGTGTGGCGTCACCATGCCTAGATCAAAAGAGCTCTCTGATGCATTCAGAAAGAAGGTTATAGATGCCTACGAGTCTGGGAAGGGATTTAAAAAGAGCTCCAAACAATTTGAAATCAATCATTCGACTGTCCGAAAGATCATCTACAAGTGCAGAAGATTCCAAACAACTGCCAACTTGTTCAGGCCAGGCCGCCCCCAGCAAGTTCAGCCCGAGAGCAGACCGCAAGATGCTGAAAGAAGTCTCTAAGAACCCCAGAATGTCATCACGGGACCTACAGGTAGTTCTTGCCACAGTTGATGTCAAAGTGCACGAGTCTACCATTAGAAAGAGGCTGCACAAATTTGACCTACATGGGAGGTGTGCCAGGAGGAAACCTTTGCTGTCCAGAAAGAACATCAGGGCAAGACTAAAGTTTGCCAATGAACACCTTGGCAAAGACCAGCACTCCTGGAACAATGTGCTCTGGACAGATGAGTCAAAGGTAGAGCTATTTGGCCACAGTACCAGAAGACATGTTTTGGCGAAAACCAAAGACAGCATTTGACCACAAGAACCTGATACCAACTGTAAAGCATGGTGGTGGAAATATTATGGTTTGGGGCAGCTATGCTGCATCAGGGCCTGGGCAGCTCTCCATCATAGAATCCACTATGAATTCTTCATTGTACCAGAGGGTGCTTGAGGATAATGTGAGGCCATCTGTCGGAAAGTTGAAACTTAACCGAAGGTGGACCTTGCAACATGACAAAGACACTAAACATACCAGTAAATCCACCAAGGAATGGCTGAAAAGAAAGAAATGGAGGGTTTTGGAATGGCCAAGTCAAAGCCCGGATCTAAATCTCATTGAAATGTTGTGGGGAGATTTGAAACGAGCTGTGCATGCAAGAAACCACACAAACATCGCACAGCTGAAAGAAATCTGCATAGAGGAGTGGGCAAAAATTTCTCCCAGTCGATGTCAGAGACTGGTAGACAGTTATAAGAAACGCCTACTTGAGGTTGTTTGTGCCAAAGGGGGCAATACCACCGATTAGAGCCAAGGGTGTACTTACTTTTTCCACATGCGAAATTTGCATTTATGTTTATTTAAATTATACAATGGACTACAAAATGTAAATGTTTCATGATATTTGATATGTTATATCACCTTTATCTCTCAGTATTGTTGAAATGAAGATCAAATAGCTGTATGTTGAAATATGTTGAAAAAGTCAAAACTTTACATGGGGTGTACTTACTTTTTCACGTGACTGTATATATATATTGTTATGGATCTGCCGCCGGCCTTCTCCACTTATCAAGGGGGAATTAATCCCCTTGTCTTTACTAGCGTGGCGCGACCCGATACCTATTACATCCCTTCCGGACAGCGCCAAATAGGGTTTAGGGACCAAATTCGCTCGTACCTAAGTACTAGCACTGCCCTGGAAGCGAGGAAATAAGCCTCGCACGAACCACGTGTGATGGTGATACGCAGAGCGGTTTGCGTACACATGATCCGCGCTGTTATAGACAATGGAACCCGATTCAAGCGGTTTTACCCGTGCCACACTTAGTCATTGGAGAAATCACAAAGATGATCGAATAAGAAGAAAAGGAAGAAATAATAGGTTTAATTATTATGCACGTATTTACAGCTCAGGAGGAAGAAACACAGGGCAACTTAGACAGTCTTATGCTTAATACACCAGGACAAATGGGCCTGTCTCACACACACTCACACGGGGTTTGCAGATGGGCAGGATGATTTTCACCAGCGCCGCGGTGGTCGTCCAGGATCGTCCCCGTCTCACTCTCCACGGTCCGCGGCAAGTCCCGCGAAGCTGGAGGTAGGCGAAAGCAAGAACTCGTATCGTGTCGCTCGAACAAACGGGTAATAATCTCGGGGCGAACGGCAGAGGGCGGACTTAGCGCGGCTGGCAGTTATTCAGCCGCGTTCACTCTCTTTGGCCGAACCGCGCAAGTTATCAACGCCCTGGCTGCGCCCACGTATCTCTCATAACCAAGTTCATACAGTGCAAATGATTCTCTTCAAGCGTGTCTCCCTTCTCAGAACTCAGAAGTCACTCCAGCGCACCTCTCCTATAACTGGACTCCCGACTCAACTCACGCGCAACTCAACTGAGTACTGACGAGTGCCTCTCCCATAACTGGACTGAGGTGGGGGCTTCGCGCAAAGGGTTTTTATTGCCACGCCCTTAGCCCGATCGAATGTCCCAACCATGCCCTGTGACGCAGTGCTGCAGCCACACGCTGTGAGCCCTGATTGGTGACTCATGCTTACCGTCCCCACTGCTGCTGCGCTGACCTCAACCCTCCTCCACCTCCGAGGCCTACCTCGTGTTAACTCGACTCGTGAGCAACCAATGCTTAACAAACTGGATCGAGCCTGTAGAGGTGGAATGGTTTGTAGAAGTAGGGCCTATCCTCCTGTCTTTACAACAACGCAGGATTAACATTGGAAGGGGCCTACTCTCACATATACTAAGACATAACTATACTACAAATGAGGCTACATGTTGCTCGTGTGACTATCTATGGGGGGCAACCTAGAACCTTTATTGAACTTTACTGTACAAATCTCAAAACCGCAGCACTGCCCCCCTCCCTCGTCAGACTCATCCCCGAGTGGAACCTACCCAAGTGGGAACGACCGGTTTTGAGCAAGACTTGGGACTACCTTTTAATTACGTGTGACACTTAGATGTGGTTCCCCCTCTAACATTTAATCTAACCTGTGTATGTGACAGTTTTACAACACTAAATATGTCCCACCTACTGCGTTGTTTAACTAACTATCAGACTCGCACCCACAATTAACCGAATTGCGGAATTAATTCTCAAACTACACATAAAGCCGGTGGGAAGCATCTTATTTACAATTACAAAACCTAATTATTTACATCTCTCCAACCCAGGACCTGTTCTTTTGTGGGAAGAAGATTGGAGGGGAGAAAAAGCACAGCAATGCACCAATACACATTCACATTCATCAATGCACTGTTCACCATTTGCTGCTGGGCCACATCTTCTTCTTGCTTCATCTTCTGTGTGCAATAAAAACTTAAAGTTCTTCTTTCCTGGCACACCAGAATAAAATGTACAAGAACCCGTGTTCGTTTTTATTTGTCAGCAGGGCCAACCCTATGTGGTCCAACTGCATGACATTGATGCCACTCAAAATACGTGGTCCGAAGATGCAAGGTGAGTTTGCAGCAAATGACTGCTCAGCAAAGTGTAAAGCCACAAAACGTGTGGTCCATGTGTAATGTGGTGCAGCAAAGTGTCTGTGCACGTGCACAAAGTCATAATAAAGAGTACGGCAGCAAAGTACCGCGCCGTTCATCTGCACAGGGTAGCAATGTGCAGCCGCACATGTGTAGCAAAGTGCAGCTGCACAGTTCGAGGTTGCTGCACAACTCCTCCAAAAATGGGTCCATGGGTGGGGAGGAAGACAAAGCAGTCGGCAAAGGCAAGGGCGCAAGGGTACACTAAAACACAAGGTAATGCAGCATGAGGGGCGCGGAAGAACGAGCAGAGCAGGCTCATCCCTAACCGTCCATGCCCCCCAATGTCAGCTTACACTACCCTGGGCCTTCCCTGTATTTATAAATTACAAATCCGTCTCTGCGTCCTGTCTCCCATATCCCCCCTCTAACCCAAATTCGTTTCCCAATCCCTCCCAGGATGGAAGGATGTGTGACTGTCTCAGCTACCCTGGAATAACACACAATGTCTCATCATGTCGAGATGCGTCTCACTCACTCAAATCGTTCACTTGGTGCTGGTGCGGAGCTTTGTCACCTTGATGAATGGATGTGGATGGCGCGAAGGGAATTCTCTTCCTAACTACTCCAACTGACATTAACTCATTTACACTACCCGGGGTCATGCCCTGCCAATTGGCCTTCTTTACACTATGCGGTTCTAAAAACCTGATTCCCATTGACCACCTGGTGCCTTCCAAATTTGGGTCTCACTCCCCAATTTTTCACACTATGCTTTTGCACAATTTCAGGGCTGGGTCGTGTGGCTCCACTAGCAGGTCGACCTACCTGCGCACCTCCGCCACTGAAGTCGCCACCCGAGCTTACCTTGCTCCTTGCGACTACCTAAATTGGGGAAGGCACCTCCTGGCTCTCTCACCCCCTGATGCCCTCTCTGGCAATGGGCTACCCGGGTCCTTTCCTAGGATCCTCGGGCCCCAATGAACACTACTCACGACCCTAACTGGCTCCCAGAGCCTACCTGTGGCCTCACCTGGCCGACAAACTACCAGTGGCGGAGTGCTCCAATAACCATACGCACCAACAAAGCCAATACGCCCAGCCATTCCACATACTCTTTTTTTTTTCTTTCTTTTTTTGTATACTGAATCGAGGCCCGTGAAAGAGCTGACATTTACTTCACAAACAAATCAACCAGACAAACAAAATATATAAAAAGAGGGAGCGGAAGACAAGATGGGGAGAGATGGGGAAGCACACAAACACTTGAGAGCACACAACATTTGAGAGCAGGGAGAAGTGTGGGAAGGAGAGGGCTTGGGGGGAGTAGGCGTGGGAAGGGGGGGGGGGGGGGAGAAGTATAAAACACAAGGACACCAAGGACTTCCAGGACAGAAGTTGGTATTTAAAAAAAGTGGAATTGGGGTGAAATTAGCGGGGGTAGAAAAGATCAAGGTTTTGGATGGGGGAAGATAAGAGATGGTGGTGAACAGCTGTTTTAAAGACCTGGAGGGTGGAGTGGGATTGAAGAGAGTGAGGGAGTTTGTTCCAGGGGCGGGAGAAAAGAGGAATGAAGGAGTGAAGGTGAGCAGAGAGTCTTGATTTTGGCAGTTTAACCATAACAGGGTTGCAGGCAGATCTTGTGCGACCTGTAGGAATATTTGTGGGACAGAGCCCAGAGAGAGCTGGGGGGGTGGGGGGGGCAAGGCCAGAGAGGAGTCAGTAGAAGACGGAAAGACCACCAACCTGCCTGCGGTGAGTGAGTGGGTCATGTGGCTCCATGCACCCATCCAAGCACTTCCTGCTACTTCCTGCACCACAGATGTCAATATCCAAACAATTTAACTGAGCCCTCTACCTGCCTTTACACTACCCACCCTGGGTATTCGTGAAGGGGTCCATCTCCCCCCATTCACTCCTTCGCACCATGCATTCCACACCCTTTTATCTCCCACCAAGCATTCCACACCACTCATTCCACACCATTTATTCCACACCATTTATTCTACACACCAATTTCTCTTGCACACCTCTTGTACTCACTCACCTGTTCCCCACTTGCACACCATGCAAGTCAATTCACTTCAACACACTCCATTTGTCCTCAATACACCACTCATACACCACCTTTGGTTATCCCCAACCAATTCCTCATTTGCTCAAGCTCATCCACACACAGTGATTCTCATTCAATTCCACATTTGCTCAAGCTCATCCACACACACACAGCATTATCTAACTGACTACTTCCCCTAAACCTCGTGCTTCCCCGTTTTCCCTTACACAAAGCATTCCCTCGTTATTATCATCCAACTAAGCTAACTACGTCCCCTCTACCTGTACCAAGGTCACTACTTAAATCTAGTCATCTACTGTCATTTACTAAATCCCTAGCAATTAACCTAGCCCGCCCTCGGCTAGTTTTCACTGCCACCCCATAATCTACTGCTCATGTGCCCCAAGATCGTGTGAGGAATGGCGAAACCACCACCCCCCTACGCCGGGTACCATTCGCCAACACTATGGCTAATCGTCCACTGTACTGGAGCCTCTCGGTGCGGAAATACATTTTCACAGCTCGGCTTCGAAAAGCTGAGCGATGCATGCGGTGGTTGGTCTACTGTTGGTTGGGTCCGTCCGACATTTCCGATTCAGAAGAGGAGGTTTTGTTGGGCCAAGGTTCAAGGCGCCATCCCTGTGCGGAGCCTTTCAGTCCCATGCGTGATGGCCCAACCGCCCACGGTCGGAGCACCGTGGCCGCCAGGGCGACTCTCCTACCCCCCCCCCCCCTTGAACCGTGCCGATCGCCTTTCCCGCCAAGGCGCGGCACCGACCATACATGGCGGGGCCCGGCACGAATCATGCACGCCACCGCGGCAACGATCCCCGCCGATCCCCGCTGCACACAAAGCACACCACGCACCGAGGGCTCACGTCGGCTATACATTGCGCGAAACGCTCCCCCGGTCTGCGTCGATGCTCGAGCCGCGTTCTCAACACTCGCGACCCACTCCACTCTCACATACCGCGACGCTCCAGAGCCTCCCAAACACCCTCTGCATTCTATTACAGTACTCTCCCATGCATTATATTCCCTAACACACTAAGGTGCACACCACCCAGGCGTACTCACACCCCTCACACACTCCGTTACACACTTTTCCTCCACACACTTCGTCACACAATCGGCCATCGCACCCCCTCATGCACACTCTCTTGTTACACCCTCAGTAACAACCATGGGTGTGCACTCTCCCGGTACACACCCAATCAGCGCACACTTACCCGCGGGTGTGCACTCTCCTGTTGCACACCCAATCACACACTCTGGTGTGCACTCCTGCACACTCTCTAGAACACGCTCTGGTGTGCATTCTCTCTCACTCGCGGCCATCGCACACTGTTTCACACTCGTCTCCGACACACTCTTCCCACATACATTCCGGTGTGCACTTGTGCTTCGGCACAAACTTCTTTTGCGCGCGCGCGCCATTCACTCGCATACATCGCACCACGGACCTTCCACGAGCGCCCGGGTTTTGTCGGGATCCCAAGCGTGCCAAAAATGTTTTCCCGCCAAACACTTTCACGCCAAACACACCCCTACTCACCTTCGGGATTCTCTTCTCCGCCAGCACCTGCAAACTTTCATTTTTGTTAGGAAGCGCGACATCACAATGCAAATCCAGACTTTGAGTGCATTAGAGGTGTCGTAAGAGGCTACTAAAAGGGTTGGCGTCAGGAAGGGCATCCGGCCATAAAAACATTGCCTCAAAAGGAGAACCATGGCAATTACAACGAGATATGGGCAGGGTACAGCCCGAAGTACCCCGTACAGCCCGAAGTACCCCGTGGGGGCCCCACTCCCTCTTGTCAAAACTCAAGGTGGGGAACCGGATCGAAGCAAGGGTGGAAATCACTCCATTTATGACGACGAAAAGTCTGATGCCCAACGTGGAGATCGGTTTCTGAGGTTTGGGACGTGGAATGTAGGGACAATGACAGGGAGATCAGGAGAAGTGGTGGAAGTATTGGTCAGAAGAAGAGTGGACATATGTTGTGTGCAGGAGACAAGATGGAACGGAAGTGGTGGTGAGAATGGTGAAGGGTAGGCAGGGACAGAAATACAAGTTTGTGTGGCAAGGGTGCCCAGAAGGCGTGAATGGTGTTGGTGTCCTGTTTTCTGAGGAGTTTGTAGACAGTGTGGTGAGTGTGACGAGAGTGAGTGAAAGGTTGATGATGGTGAAAATGATGATTGGAAAGCTCTTGGTGAACGTCATCTCGGGATATGCTCCGCAGGTTGGTCGGAGCGATGAAGAGAAGGACAAGTTCTGGTGTGCAATAGAGAAGCTGATGGAAAACGTGAAAGATAAGGAAGTTGTTGTGGTAGGAGGAGACCTAAATGGACATGTGGGAAGGAGTATGGACGGTTTTGAGGGAGTTCATGGGGGTTACGGATATGGTATGAGAAATGGAGAAGGTGAAAGGATTTTGGAGTTTGCTGATGGAGCTGATTTGTTGATTTGTAAAACTCAGTTCCAGAAAGAGGATAATAAGCTTGTTACATACACGTCAGGTGGGTCGACGACAACCGTTGACTACCTGATGGTGCGTAGGCGAGATAGGGGGCACCTCCGGGACACAAAGGTGATCCCGGGGGAGGAGGCTGTTTCACAGCACCACTTGGTTGTCTGCGACATAAGGTTGAAAGGTGCGAGGAGAGCTCGGCAGGTGAAGTACCAACCGAGAATGAAGGTGTGGAGGTTGAAAGAGGTGACAGTGAGGGAGGCATTAAAAGAGAGGCTGAGTATGGTAGAGGATGATGTGGTTGAGCTTGAAAGTGGTTGGATGTCAATGAAAGAAAGTCTGTTGGGAGCCGTTGGTGAGGTATGTGGATGGACAAAAGGACCACCGAGGCACTGGGAAACATGGTGGTGGGATGATGAAGTTGGAAAGAAGATTGACGAGAAGAGGAAGAAGTTCAAGGAGTGGCAGAAGGCGAAGGGTACGGGGGCAGAAAAGGAAGAGCATGAAAGTTATAAGGCAGCCAAGAAGGCTGCAAAGAAAGAGGTAGCAAAGGCGCAGGAGGCATGTCGGAAAATGTTCGGAGAATGCTTGGATTTGGAAGAGGGTCAGAGAGCGGTATTCAGGATGGCAAAGGAGATAGCGAAAGAGAGGTGTGATGTGATGGGGGTGAGTTGCTTGAAGGATGAAGTGGGACAAAATCGTTGTGGACCCAGATGGATTTAAAGGAAGATGGAAGAGATATATGGAAATACTGTTGAATGCAGAGAATGAATGGGATGGCAACATCGAGAGTAACCCAGTTTTAGGACCGGCAGAGAAGATAACCGAGAAGGAAGTTGAGGAAGCGATTAAAGCAATGAAGAGTAGAAAATCGGGAGGGCCGACGGGAGTTGTGGGAGATATGTGGAAGGCAGCGGGAAATTGGGGTGTGAAGAGAATGACAGAGATCTGCAATCTGGTGGTGAAAGAAGGCTGCATTCCAGTGAATTGGGAACTGAGTATCCTCGTCCCTCTATACAAGGGGAAAGGTGACCCTATGGACTGTGGCTCGTATCGAGCGATAAAGTTATTGGAGCATGGAATGAAGGTATTGGAAAGGGTGTTGGAGAGGATGATAAGGAAGAAAGTGAAGATTGACGAAATGCAGTTTGGATTTATGCCAGAAAGAGGAACGACAGACGCGCTTTTTATTGTGAGGCAGTTGCAGGAGCAGTACATGGAGAAGAGGAACCAGTTGTTTCTTGGGTTTGTTGATCTGGAGAAAGCATTCGATAGGGTTCCACGTGAAGTAGTGACATGGGCATTGAGGAAGTTAGGAGTGGAGGAATGGTTGATCAGAGTAGTGATGGCAATGTAGAAAAGAGCGCGCACTGCTGTAAGGACGAAGGACGGGAACAGTGGTGAGTTTGAGGTGAAGGTGGGAGTGCATCAGGGGTCGGTACTAAGTCCACTACTATTTGTAGCTGTGATGGAGGTGCTGGCTCGGAACGTAAAGGAGGGTTTACCGTGGGAGTTGTTGTATGCAGATGATCTGATGTTGGTTGCAGAAAGTATGGATGGACTGAAGGAGAAGATGAACAAGTGGAAGGAATGTATGGAGACAAAAGGTCTGAAGGTGAATATCGGAAAAACAAAGGTGATGGCAAGTGGTAAAGCATGTGGTGAGGTGGAAAGAACTGGGAAGTGGCCATGTGCTATGTGCAGGAAGGGTGTCGGAGTGAACTCAATTCAATGTACAATGTGCGCTGAGTGGGTTCATCAAAAATGTAGTGGTTTGAGAGGGTCATTAACCAGTGTGGCAGCTACATTCAAGTGTAAGGTGTGCACAGAGGGAGCTGCAGATGGTGGAAATGTTGAGTTGGATCTTGGAGGCGGCGTGAATCTGGAAGGTGTGAAAACATTTTGTTACCTAGGAGACATGCTGAATGGAGAATGTGGATCAGACTCGGCAACGGTTGCTAGAGTGAGATGTGCATGGAAGAAGTTTCCGGAACTGAGTGGCGTGCTGACGAGGAGGGGAGTGTCGTTGAAGCTGAAGGGAAAGGTGTATGCTGCATGTGTGAGAAGTGTTATGATTTATGGGAGCGAGACATGGGTAATGAACGTAGAGCAGCAACGAAAGCTGGAAAAGGTGTAAATGCGAATGGTTCGGTGGATGTGTGGAGTATCGTTGAGAGAGAGGAAGCCAAATGATGAATTGCGAAAGACGATGGGAATAGAGCCTGTGATGGATGCTGTGAAGAGAACAGTTTGAGATGGTTTGGTCATGTGTTGAGGAAGGATGAAAGTGACTGGTTGAGAAGAGTGATGCAAATGAATGTGGAAGGAAGTAGAGGACGGGGAAGACCGAGAACGACTTGGTTAAAGATGGTCGAAGATGAAATGCGGGCCAGGGGGTTAACAAGGGGAGATTCAGAAAATAGGGTAAAATGGAGAACATTGTCATGGGGACCGCAAGGCTAACCCCCGCTCTTGCAGGGAAAATGGCCTTTTAAAATGCCTGTTGTTGTTGTTGAGTGCATTCCATTTCCACCTCCCGTGATACATTTTCCGATTTTATCCCTGCCGTCTCTTCGGCCCCAATTTCAACTATACACATTTCTTTTTCCTCGACGACCGCCGGCGCCAATAAAATTTGCTTTTCCAATTCGGCGGCCATCGACTTTTCCACACCCCGAGATGCGATTTCTACACCCTCGGTCAACTTGGCTGCGCTCTGCCCAGACTCGCCGCGTACCACCACGACCTTCCCACTCGACCTGCGCCTCATGTCCTCCCCCATCTTTTTTATGAACTCCCCTCGGGTGTTAATTTTGCTTTCCAGCCCCTTTTTCACCTCTTCCAATTGATCACCCATATTTTTTATGTCCCGGTGGATTTGTCCCCCATTCCTTTCAATTGGCCACCCATTTTGTTTTCCAATTCATCACCCATTTTTTCATGTCCTGGGTGGATCTGTCCCCCAATTCTCTCATTTCTGCTTTTGATTTGTCCCCCTCTGTTTTCATGTCTTCACCCGACTTGACCATAAAGGCCCTCATTTGTGCCATAAATAGGCCCCAGTCCATTGGCACCATGGGCTCGGCTACCGTGGCCATGTGCGAGGCGCCACCATTTTCTACCCCTACTGCCAGCCCCTCATCAATTGACTCTTATTCCCCCAATTCTTCCTGTGGGTCCTGGGTTAACAACTCTTACTCTTCATTTACCCACACCGGCATTCGACCGTCTTGGCTAGCCATGGCACGAATTTAAATTTTTGGATTTTAAAACTACATTTTTGGTCGCTCATAATTTTGGGCCAGATTTGTCCAAAAAATTTTGTTTGGGATCCAGATCCCACTCCCGACACCAATTGTTACGGCCAATATGCAAAATTGGTGTACAAAATGTTGTCTACAAATTTTGTCCCAGGTTCCACATCCCACTCCTGACACCAATTGTTATGGATCTGCCGCCGGCCTTCTCCCCTTATCAAGGGCGGATTAATCCCCTTGTCTTTACTAGCCTGGCGCGACCCGAGACCTATTACGTACCTTCCGGACAGCGCCAATTAGGGTTTCGGGACCAAATTCGCTCGTACCTAAGTACTAGCACTGCCCTGGAAGCGAGGAAATAAGCCTCGCACGAACCACGTGTGATGGTGATATGCCGAGCGGTTTGCGTACACGTGATCCACGCCGTTATAGATAATGGAACCCGATTCAAGCGGTTTTACCCATGCCACGCTTGGTCAATGGAGAAATCACAAAGACGATCGAATAAGAAGAAAAGGAAGAAAAAATAGGTTTAATTATTATGCACGTATTTACAGCTCAGGACGAAGAGACTCAGCGCAACTTAGACAGTCTTATGCTTAATACCCCAGGACAAACGGGCCCGTCTCACACACACACACACACACACACGGGGTTTGCAGATGGGCAGGATGATGTTCACCAGCGCCGCGGTGGTCGTCCAGGATCGGCCCTGTCTCACTCTCCACGGTCCCCAGCACATCCCGCGAAGATGGGGGAAGGCGAAAGCAGGAACTCATATCGTGTCGCTCGAACAAACGGGTAATAATCTTGGGGCGAACGGCAGAGGGCGGACTTAGCGTGGCTGGCAGTTATTCAGCCGCGTTCACTCGCTTTGGCCGAACCGTGCAAGTTATCAATGCCCTGGCTGCGCCCACGTATCTCTCGTAACCAAGTTCATACAGTGCGAATGATTCTCTTCAAGCGCGTCTCCCCTCTCAGAACTCAGAAGTCACTCCAGCGCACATCTCCCATAACTGGACTCCCGACTCAACTCACGTGCAACTCAACTGAGTACTGACGAGCGACTCTCCCATAACTGGATTAGCGCCTCTCCCCTAACTGGACTGAGATGGGGGCTTCGCGCAAAGGGTTTTATTGCCACGCCCTTAGCCCGATCGAATGTCCCAACCACGCCCTGTGACGCAGTGCTGCAGCCACACGCTGTGAGCCCTGATTGGTGACTCATGGTTACCGTCCCCACTGCCGCCGCGCCGACCTCAACCCTCCCCCACCTCCGAGGCTTACCTCGTGTTAACTCGACTTGTGAGCAACCAATGCTTCACAAACTGGATCGAGCCTGTAGAGGTGGAATGGTTTGTAGAAGTAGGGCCTATCCTCCTGTCTTTACAACAACGCAGGATTAACATTGGAAGGGGCCTACTCTCACATATACTAAGACATAACTATACTACAAATGAGGCTACATGTTGCTTGTGTGACTATCTATGGGGGGCAACTTCTAGCCTTTATTGAACTTTACTGTACAAATCTCAAAACCGCAGCAATACAAACTAGCTGAGGTACCCGGCTTCGCCCGGGTTGAATAAGAATAATACAAATATATGATGAAAAGAACATGTATATTTTAGAGCAATATCACAGTACATTTCCTACATGACGTTTTTTCAATTTTCAATTTCTCAAAACCTCTTGGTATACAACATTTCTGGTTAACTTTGGGGCAGTGTGACTTTGGCAGTGTGACTGTCAACCGAGCGGGATTCTGGTCTCGAAACAACATCGTTCTGACGATCGCTTCAACATCACCCGTCCCACAATACCCAACCTGTCCCACAGTACCCGAGCCGTCCCACAGTACCCGAGCCGTCCCACAGTACCCGACCCGTCCCACAGTACCCGACCCGTCCCACAGTACCCGACCCGTCCCACAGTACCCGACCCGTCCCACAATACCAGACCCGTCCCACAGTACCCGACCCGTCCCACAACACCCGACCAGTCCCACAACACCCGACCAGTCCCACAACACCCGACCAGTCCCACAACACCCGACCCGCCCCACAACACCCGACCCGTCCCACAACACCCGACCCGTCCCACAACACCCGACCCGCCCCACAACACCCGACCCGTCCCACAACACCCGACCCGTCCCACAACACCCGACCCGTCCCACAACACCCGACCCGTCCCACAACACCCGACCCGTCCCACAACACCTGACCCGTCCCACAACACCCGACCCGTCCCACAACACCCGACCCGTACCACGTACCCGACCCGTCCCACAGTACCCGACCCGTCCCACAGTACCCGACCCGTCCCACAGTACCCGACCCGTCCCACAGTACCCGACCCGTCCCAAAACACCCGACCCGTCCCACAACACCCGACCCGTCCCACAACACCCGACCAGTCCCACAACACCCGACCAGTCCCACAACACCCGACCCGTCCCACAACACCCGACCCGACCCACAACACCCGACCCGTCCCACAACACCCGACCCGTCCCACAACACCCGACCCGTCCCACAACACCCGACCCGTCCCACAACACCCGACCCGTCCCACAACACCCGACCCGTCCCACAACACCCGACCCGTCCCACAACACCCGACCCGTCCCACAACACCCGACCCGTCCCACAACACCCGACGCATCCCACAACACCCGACCCTTCCCACAACACCCGACCCGTCCCACAGTACCCGACCCGTCCCACAGTACCCGACCCGTCCCACAGTACCAGACCCGTCCCACAATACCCGACCAGTCCCACAACACCCGACCAGTCCCACAACACCCGACCAGTCCCACAACACCCGACCAGTCCCACGACACCCGACCCGCCCCACGACACCCGACCCGTCCCACGACACCCGACCCGTCCCACGACACCCGACCCGTCCCACGACACCCGACCCGTCCCACGACACCCGACCCGTCCCACGACACCCGACCCGTCCCACGACACCCGACCCGTCCCACGACACCCGACCCGTCCCACGACACCCGACCCGTCCCACG
>NC_136264.1:47412418-47429918 GCF_964187855.1 Myxine glutinosa | reverse complement strand
TAGCCGGGGAATAACTGTTCGGTCGCGGTCATACCAACCGCTCGGTCAAAAATAACATCTAAACCGCGTCCATAACAATTGGTGTCAGGAGTGTCAGATTCGGACCTGGGACTAAATTTGTTAGGCCCAAATTTTGGAACACCAATTGTGTTATTGACCGTAACAATTGGTGTCGAGGAGTGAGATTCGAGGCCCGAACCAAATTTTTTTTAAAGCATCTAGGAAAAAATTTGGTCAAAATTATAAAGACATCGAAATTTGATTTTGTTTTACAAAAAAAACCCGAATTTTGAAAGTCGCGCTATGGGAGATCAAGACGGCTGGGTTCCGGTAGAGGAGAGTGAGGCAGGGTCGATCCAGGACCAAATTGAGGGACATGAGGAGAGCGAAGCAGTGAGGGCGGCAGGTTCGCAAAATGGCGTCCTCGCGCACGAGGTTACGGGCGCGCAAAATGGCGCCTCGCACATGGCTACGGCGACTGCGCCCGTGACCGTAGCAGTGCCGTTGGGGGATTTGAAGCTTTTTTTTATACAAATGAAGGCCCTTATGGACAAGAATAGCGAAGAAATGGAAAGCAGAATGATGAGGGTAATGGGGAACCGGATGGATGCTCAGAGTGAGCAAATGAGGGCTGATAATGAGCGATTGGGGGGCAGAATGGGGGGCAAAATGGGAGAAATGGGGGAACGGTTAGAACAAAGGATGGGGTCCAATAGCGAGAAATTGAGGGATGACATGGGGGCCCAGATCGGAGGGTTAGGGAGTAGAATAGAGGGATTAGACAATAGATTAGGGGAAATACAGGAGGGGTTAACGGGGTAGAAAACAGAATGGCCGCTCAAGAGAATCAAATGGAAGGGATGAAAAAGGGGTTAGAGGGGTTAGAAAACAGTATGGAAGGCAAATTGAGGGACATGAGGGACCAAGCGGAAAGGGAAGTTAAAAAAATGGGGCAGCAGATAGAGGGGGTCAGAATGGGGGTAGAAACTAAATTGGATGCTCACAGGGAGGAAATGGAGCAGATGAGGGTGGCATCTGGGCAGGAGATGCAAGTGATGGGAGAGGAGATCAGAAGAGGTGTGAGTGAGGAGGTCGGAGGAGTGCGCGAGGAGGTGAGGCACTGTAAGGAGCGCATGGAGAAGGAGGTGAGAAAGGGGACTGTAAAATTGCAAGGTGGTATAGAGGAGTTGACGCTGGGAGTAGAACAACTGACAGTGGGACAAAAGGAGTTGGGGGACCAGGTAAAGAAGAACACAGCGGTAATAGAGGGTTTAAAATCGACACAGAAGGAGATGAAAAAGGACGTAGGGGTAATTAAAAAAGAGTGTCAGACGGTACATGAGGACCTGACGAGGAAAATGAACAAGGTGGTAGAGGTGATGGAGGTTAAAGAGCGGGAGGTGCGGGAGCACATAGAAAAAAATAAGGTGGATTAGAGGAAGAACCTAAGGGGGCGCACGAGGAGGTGAAGGAGGTGAAGCAGAAATTAGAAGAAGTGGAAGAAGGGGTGAGCGAAATTAAGAAGCGACGGGGAGAGGATAAGAAAGAGATAAAGGAGGAAGTAAAAGAATTGGTCCAAAGTCTGTGTTCGGATCGTGATGATGTGCTCATTAACCGGATGAGGGATTCGCAGGTGATGGAGGAGAAGCGAAGAGAAAGAGGATCCGGTGTAAGTGGTGACCAATATGGTCGTGCGTATGATGCGCCAGGTGATTTAATAAGCTTGGGGGTCGAGATGGACCCGGGTGTTCGTGAGAGGCCGTTGGTGAAGTGTGCGACAGGTCTGGTGTGCGAAAAAGGAGGTGTGCGAGAAAGTCCGACTCTGGGGTGTGTGAGGAAAAAGTGCGTGCCAAGGAGTGAGGGTGCTGTCGAGAGTGAGTCGGTCGTAGCGCGTGTGCGAGGGAGCACATGGAAGCGCGTAGTGAGGAGTGTTACGGAGGGTGTAAAGGGAGAATGCACACCTGTGGTGAGTGTTACAGAGGATGTAACGGGAGAGGGTGCGCGAGAAAGATGTGTGACGGACAGGTGCATGGGGAAAGAGTGCGCTGTCAAAAGTAAGGAAGAATGCACGCCTGTGGTGAGTGTTACAGAGGGTGTGACGGGAGAGTGTGCGCAAGAGTGTGCGCGAGAAAGGTGTGTAACGGATGGGTGCAAGAGGAAAGAGTGCGCTGTCGAGAGTAAGGGTGAGTGCGCTGTCAAGAGTGGAGGTGAGAGTAGTAAGAGTGACACGGAGCGTGAGTTGGTTGTGACAGGTGATCGAGGATGTTCACCTGGAATGGAAGGATGCACACCTGGAATGGTAGAGGGTGTGTGGGAATGCACACTTGAGTTTGTCGTGAGGCACGTGGTTGGGTGTGCGAGTGAAAGCACACCTGTGATTGTCACAGAGGAGGTGACCGAGGAAGGGGCGCGAAGAGGTGTGTTGGTGAGGTGTGCGACCAACGAATGTGTGCCAAAGTGTTCGGTGGTCAGGTGTGTGACCAAGGCTGTGAGTGGAATGAGTGTACCTGGGTGTTTTAGAGAAGGTACGACGAGGAGCATGGGAACAGCTGGATGTATGGGCAAGAAAGGGGTAGCGTATGCGTGTGAGCATGCAGGTGAGGCATCGACGGTAACCGGGTTAGCGGTTAGAGCGACTTTTAGCCGAATCGGGCCCTCGGTGCGTGCCGGGCTTCGCGTGCTGCGAGAACCAGCGGGGATCCGAGCCACGGCGGGTTCGAAAGGACCGCCGTACACGATCCACGCTGTGCCTCGCTTGGAACGGCCGCGTCCAGGCTCCACTAGGCGGAGCGGGCAGCCCGATAGGAAGGGTCGTCATGGCGACCACTTTTTATTGAGACGTTCCGGCAGGTCGAGATCGGGCAATTGGATGGCTCCGCGCCGAGGTGGTGCGTGGGATCTCGGCACGGGTAAGCCCCCGTCCCTGCACCGAGTGCCGGACGCATCCAGCCGCCGGCACCAAAGAACCCGCGTTCATTGCTCGGCTGTACGAAGCCAAGCTTTAGAAGGGAATTGGCGCACCGAGAGGATCTAATAAGTAGACGGGTGATGAGGTTAGTGTTTTGGACCCAAAATTAGAAAAAGGCAAAATTTGATGATTGGTACGGTGATTAGCAGTAAATGGCAAATTTTTGATTTGTTGGATTCGGTGTGCAAAATTGATAGTGGGACCTCCCCGATGTGGTGGGATGGGCAATCCACCATCCCTCACAGAGGGGGGCAGATGCGCTATAGATTATGGGGTGTATGGCAGTGAAAACTAGCCCGGGTGGGTTAGGATATTGTGTGTAGGGATCTAGTGAAGATGACATTAGGTAACGTTAAGGTTAGTTAGTGACAAGGATACCTGTAGAGGGGACGCAGGTAGATTAGAGTGGATGATAATGACGAGGGAGCGCAATAAAGGGACGACTGGGAAGCGCAAGTTTCAGAGGGGAGTAGTTAGATGAGATGATGCTGTGTGAGAACTGGACAGGTGTGTGGAGCAGTGTATGAGTAGTGAGTGTTGTGGATCAGCGCGAATGCGCTTGGGGGAGAGAAGGGTGCAGGCGGCACCAAGTATGAGAGCACAGGTGTGCAAGTACAGGTGTGTGGAATATATGGAGCAGAGAATGAGTGGTGTGGAGAGAGTTGGAGTAAGTGGTATGGAGTGGTGTGCATGGTGCGAAGGTGTGGATGGGGGAAGAGTGGACCCCTTTTCACGAGTACCCGGGGAGGGTAGTTTAAAGAATAGTTAGAAGGTATAGGTAAATTGTGGTTGGATATTGGCATTTGTGGTGCGGTTGCAGAATGGTATTGTGGATGGGTGCATTGGTGTGGTGAAATTGGCTGGTCGTGTGGCCTGTTAGTATGAGTGTGAATGGTTGGGCACTCCGCCACTGTTAGATGTCGGCCAGGTGAGGCCGCAGGTGGGCTCTGGGAGCCGTTAGTGTCAGTGGGTGCCTGAGGATCCCGGGTGTGGATCGGGCAGGCCGTGCCAGAGAGGGCACTGAGGGGGTGAGAGTGCGAGAGGGCCTTCCCCAGTTAGTTAGGTTAGGGTGAGGAGCAGGTGAGCTCGGTAGGCAACAACAGTGGTGGAGGTGTGCAGGTGGGCGGACCAGCTAGGAGCGTCACACGACCCAGCCACCGAAATTGTGCGGGGGCACCGAGTGATGAATCGGGGGAGTGAGACCCCAACTTGAGAAGCACCACAGTTTGGTCAATGGGAATTGGTTTTTAGAATCCATAGTGTAAGTGGGCCAATGGTTTGGCAGGAGGAAGACCCCGGGTAATGTAAAGTTGTTAAAGTCATTTAGGAAATAGTTAGGATTGATGAACCTGTCGCACCATACGCAGCCACTTACCTGAGGTGGTGATGATGACTCCACACCTGTGTTCCTTTGTTCTGTGTTGCAGGAAAGGAGAATTGCTGTGTGGATTTGTGAGACGCATCACGACGTGGATGAGACATTGGGGTGATTCCATCTCTCCCTCCTTAGGAGGGACTGATGATGAATTGGTGATGGCAAATTTTGATGTTGAGTTGGAGATGGTAAATTTTGATGAGAGTTGGAAATGGCAAATTTGATTGGTTAGGAGGGAGAGAAGACGAATTTGGTTTATGGGAGGAACGGGGAAGACAGTAGGGACGTTTGTTGATGTGTAAAGTAGATGTTTATGGGTAGTGTTGTGTTTTGTGGATACAGTAAGGGGTAAGGGAGGGGCAATGTAGGTTACCTGGTGGGGGGAGGGGGGGGCGTATGGTAGGAACGTACCTGTCTCACCTGGTTCCCATGTGCCCCCAGTGTGCATTACCTTGAATTGCGTGCACTTTTGCGCCCTTACCACCTTACTCACTTGTCTTCTTTTGTCTCCCACCTCCGAGGATCTGGCTTTGGGGCAGAGAGAGAGGAGAGAGAGGTGCTGGCTCTGCAGTTGTGGGCCTGTACTTCCGCTGCTTGCTGCCTGGATCGATACACCATATGGACCGCAATTTTTGTGGCCGCCCACCATGGACCGCAGTTCTTTTGCGGGCAAGCACCACCTGTTGATGGACCTCTGGGTCAACGTGGCACCTATGCCATACAGGTGAACCACTTTTAGTTGGCCCCATGACGGCCACAATTCAGAAATGGACGCGGTTGGCGCCTTTCTTTATTTCTAAAGAAGCCAGAAGGCCAAGTGCACTCCATGAAGGCAAGACCAGCGGCAGAACATCGGCCGGCTGCGACACCACCGGTGACCATGGACACTTGATTGTGCATTGTTATTGAACACTTTATTGGTGCACCGGATGGTGCTGACTGTGCGTATGGGGTGGTGCTTTTGGTGCTTGGACGGGGTGCTCTGCACATTATTAAAGGCCGTAGGGCCACAGGGCACTCGTGGGTTGGTGTATCAATGCTGGCATGCGTGCTCTCTCTATGCATAACATCTGCATGTGTTCCTCAAAGAACAGGTCCTGGATCGTAGTGTAAATATCAGTGTAGTCTTGTATAAATGATGCGCCCTACCGGCTGTATGTTTAGTTTGAGGATGCTTTCCGCGATTCGGTTATCCTGTGGGTGTGTTTCTGTTAGGAGAAGGGTGCAACGTCGCAGGGGGACATATTTACTCATTTGTGAACATCTGTAAAACTGTCGCACTCAGGGTTGAGTTAATAGTAGAGGGAACTACATCTGAGTGCCACACTAAAGTAGGTAAAAATTTATCGGGTCGGGACGCCCCGAGGTAGAGAAGGGTGCAATGTTGCGGATATGGGATTTGCATCCATCCATATCCGCTTGTAAATATTCCCCTATTTCCTCAATACTTCCCAACTATCCCCAATCCCCCATTCCCTAGTCCCATTTTCTGTAAACAACACTCTGTAGACCCGACCTCCCCCTATTTCCCCCATTAAATGTCGTGCCCAGGTTCACCGCATCTCATGTAAGACAACTATAGGACATCTTGCTAGTTATTCTTAGTCTATGTCAGTTAAGGACTCGTTTCCATTAATTCTGACCCTTCGTTGCACCAGAATGTGATTGTATGGCACCGTTAGGAAGTTTAGGACCTCCCAATACCTCCCCGCAGCTCTTCCTCACGGTTCAGCAACAACAACAACAACAGCAACGGCGGCGGCGTGCACAGGGAGTGGGCGTCCTCACTCCGGCTTGGTTTGTAGGGGGTGTTGGGAGGGCATGAGGCCTTCCCAACGAGCCGCCATCGAACATGTGCTCGCCAGGGTTACCAAATAGGGGCTCCCTGTCAGCTCCTCGTCAAGTGCGGAGCCCGGTAACCCCCGCACCCAATGGAAGCGGCGGACCGGTCCCATCTGGGGCGGAGCCAACCAGCTGAGGGCGTGTCACTCCCCGCTGAGCATGCGCAGGAAGAGGGAGGTGACGTCAGATGCGCGCTGAGCTTGGAGCAAGCAAGACGTACCCTCCGAGCGCTGTGAGGCCTCCCTGCATCTCTTGGACCGTGCTTGATCCTGTCCCCGAGCCAAGGTGCACCTTGTGCTATCGAACTACCTGTCCTTCCCTGCCATCAATCCCTGTGTAAGTCAGCCTTGTTCCGTTTGTCTGTGGTCTGTCTGGGAAAGATAAGACTGTAATTAAGTGCGTATCTCTTCTGTGTCTTTACCTCACTACCTTGTAATCTACCCCTTTTCTCCACCACTGTAATTACACCCTCCTCCGGAGGTCTTGAGAACTGTACCCCCTTGCGTCGTTTCCTCTTTCCCAGTCGTTGTGTCCTTTCCATCATTGATTTAGCATAGCGTGATTTGGTCAACGTCTGGGTGGAATCGGGGTCTAGTCGGGGAATAACTGTTCGGTCGCGGTCATACCAACCGCTCGGTCAAAAATAACATCTAAACCGCGTCCGTAACAATATATATATATATATATATACAGACTTGGCATTTAATATGGAATATTTTTTTTGTGGGGGTGAACTTACTTTTCAAGATGACTTAGAACCAAAAGTTCATTGGAATTATGTTGGAATTATTCTAGATTTTGTTAATGTGACCTTCAAAAGAAACAAAAACCACATTTGACATTTGGAAGCAAATAAATTGATCCTTGAAAGTGATGTAAACTGATATCGAACTCAATTCAAGGGCAGTACTGTGTTAAACATCTGTACGTTTTCCAGAAGTATCTCTTTATTTTGCACATTACCCAAAAAAAATTTCAACAAAAACAAAAGCTAAATGATGACTGGGATTACGGACAGTAAAATTACAGTTCAGTACTTCGTGTAACCCACACGAGCATTCAGGAGAGCACGTTCACGTCGAGGCATGCTGTTCAGGAGATTTGCCAAGGTTTGGACAGGAATCGCTTGCCATGCAGTGACAATAGTCTGCTGCAATTCACGCACAGAGGTAGGCTGCTGGTCCAAGTTGTCGATTTGACATGTTAATTCTGCGCACAAGTTCTCTATCGGATTCATATCCGGGGACATGGCAGGCCACTACATATGCTCTACACCATGGTCAGCAAGAAAGTGTTGGATCATGCGAGCACGATGAGGCCGTGCATCGTCATCTTGGAAGACAAATTTCCTCGAAAGGCTGCACGAGCAAATGGAAGCAATGTTTCTTCCAGAATGACCCTGTACTTGAACTGGTTCAGGTTTCCATTCAGAACATCCAGGTAAGTTTTGCCCCCTGCATGAAAAGCAGCCCAAACGGTCACCCCACCACCTCCAGCTTGGACTCTTGGCACTATACAATCTTCGTTGTGGGCTTCATGCACTTGTCTGCGCACTCAGACATGGCCATCTTGGCGATAGACCAGAAATCTAGACTCGTCACTGAAGGTCACGTGATTCCAGTGTCCTGGCTGCCATTGACGGTGCTCTCTGGCCCACTGCAATCGGCGCTGGCTGTGTTGTCTGGTCAGGCGTGGCTTTCTCAGGGGACGCCCGGCATGATAGCCTGCTTGAACCAGTCGGTTGACTAGCCTTCTGGATACAGGCACATTTGTCAGTTGCTGCCACTCAGCCCTAAGCCGATTAACTGACTTGGTATGGCCATTGCAGACTAACCGGTGCAGCTGGCGATCATCTCTCCTTGTGGTTCTACGTGCACGTCCTGGCCTCAGTATTGGAGTAGGGACACCCCTCTGAGCATGTCGTTTCAGGATCTTTGACACCTGACCTTGAGTGGTGCCATACTGCCGAGCAATAGCACGCTGTTTCATGCCAGAATTTCGTAAAGCCACCACTCCATGACAAACAGCATTGTCAAGTTGACGGAGCATCTCCAGAGGAAGCGGCAATAACTTTTGTAGATGTGCAGCAGTTGTTTTCCACTAATACAGAACGCAACAACCCTTATATACCCGATTGTGAAGCCAATCGTCAAATGTATCCGTCCTTACATTTTGTCACGCCACCTGTGATATAATACTGTTATTGACTTCTTGCTGCGAAAGACAATGAGTGACATGGTTCTTTCAACAAAGACATCACCGAAGGGTAAAATAAATTCACCAGATTGATATACTGAGTTCAGAAAGTAAACCCGTCAAGAAAAAAAAATATTCCATATTAAATGCCAAGTCTGTATATATATATATATATATATATATATATATATATATATATATATATATATATATATATATATATATATATATATATATATATAATATTGTAACGGATTTGAGAAGTGTAACGGATTTGAGAAGTGTAACGGATTTGAGAAAGTGTAACGAATGTGAAAAGTATCGCTTTGTTGTGTGTAACTGACCCTCGTAATGTAAAGAATGGTCGCAGCTCGTCCTCTTAGTTAATTCCATAAACCTACACACAGGACACGATATATCCTTTTAAATAGTTAGTCCCTTATTCTCTGTGTAGGCTAAGGATGCGTTTCCCACTAGTTTGACTCTTCATTGCACCGAATTAAATAAGAGTAGGCCCTCTGACGCCCCATGGCAGCTTCCAAGTGCCAGGTTCGCCACTTTGCTGCAATTTCCTCTTTAGGCACTTTACTGCATTTTCATCTGCCGTCCACTTTGCTGCATTTGACTCCATTACGCACAAGGTAACGCCGAAGAAGAAAGGCGGGTCTCCACCTCGTCAGAGGGGAGGAGTAAGTCAGCCCTGCTCATCCAACCCAGAACGAGGGGTTTGGCTTGAGAGGGCGGAGAGAGAACGTTTGGGGAAGGTTCGAAAAGGGTGAAGGGCGGGGCCTATATAACCCGCCGCGGGACGCTCCCAAAAGAGATACGAGATGAGCTGAGAGGAGGGATGAGTTCTGGGTCCAGGAGATGCGCTGGAGACGAGCAGGTGTGACCGAGCCGCCGTGAGACGTGCCGCGCTGCAGGAAAAACGGACCGGGGCAACGCAAGGAGCGCACGAGGCAGCAGTACGGAGAAAGGAACTTCGCCCACGCAGTTTGGGACCAAAGCTCGGCTTCTTGACGGCGGTGCCTTCTGGCCCGACCGTGCCCAGTACCCGCTGAACCTTCCTTGCCTCTAAAAGCCACCCATCTCCAAGCCATTCCTTCCTGCCTGCATTTCCCCGTGTAAGTGTGATCGTCCGTCTGTCTTTAACGTTGTCCTGGGGTTTATTAATTAAGCTTGTATAGGTAAGCTAATGATTTCACTGTGTGTCTGCTCCTTCCATTTTCTGTATATAACCAACTGCTCTCTTTGCTTTGGCTTGTAAAAATATTTAATAAAACCTGTTATTCCTCAGTACGTCTTCTTCTTCTTCCTCTTTACATTCGGTCGCTTTCGAGGTTTCAATATTGAATAGCTGTGGCGCGATACGGCCAACGTCTGGGTGAATCGGGTGAGTCGGGGAAAAACTGTTCGGCCGTGGTGCCTCCGCTCGGTAAATAACATCTAATCCGCGGACCGTAACAATTGGTGTCAGGTGTGTCGGATTCGGACCTGGGACTAAATTTATTTAGCCCAAATTTTGGAACACCAATTGTACTATTGGCGTAACAGTTGGTGTCAGGTGTGTCGGATTCGGACCTGAAGCGTTTAACGCGCTCAAAATTACAAAGTACCGAAATTGCTTTTGTTTTACAAAACCCGAATTTTGAAATCGCGCCATGGCTGGTCAAGGCGACGGGATGCCGGTGGGAGAGATAGATGGGGTAGAATCGACCCAGGACCTCGGGGAAATGTATATGGAGGAGGTGGTTGAGGAGGTTTCAGGCACGCAAAATGGCGTCCTCACGCACGTGGGTGTAGCGGCACCAAATTTTGCCGCGCCCGCGACCGTAGCAGTGCCACCGGTGGATTTGAACCTTTTTATGATACAAATGAAGGCCCTTATGGACAAGAATAGTGAGCGATTGGAAGCCAAAATGGGTGAGCAAATAAGGGACGAAGCGAGGGCTCAGAGTGAGCGATTGGAAGCCAAAATTGGTGAGCAAATAAGGGACGAAGCGAGGGCTCAGAGTGAGCAATTAGGAGTAATGAGGGACGAAGCGAGGGCTGATAGTGAGCGATTGGAGGGCCAAATGGGAGACCAAATTGGAGGTTTGAAAAACAGTATGGGGGGCAAAATGGGCGAAATGGGGGGCAAAATGGGAGAAATGGGGGAACGGCTAGAAGCTAAATTTGAGGGTTTCGACAAGAAATTTGAGGGATTAGACAATGGGATCGAGGGGGTGAAACATGGGTTAACGGGGGTGGAAAATAGAATGGCTGCCCAGGAGAATCAGATAGAGGGGGTGAAAAATGGGTTAGAGAGGCTAGAAAATAGGATGGAAGACAAATTGCGGGCAATAGGGGAGCAATCCGCCTGGGAAATCGAACAGATGGGGAACCAGATAGAGGAGGTGAAAATCGGGTTAGAAAGTAAATTGGATGCTCAGAGGGATGAATTGGGACAGATGAGGGTGGCATCTACAAAAGAGATGGAGGAGATGAAAGAGGAGATACGACGAGGTGTAAGTGAGGAGGTCTCGGGGGTACGCGAGGAGGTAAAGCGAGGTGAAAAGCGTATGGAGAAAGAGGTGAGAAATGGAATGGCTAGGTTACAAGGGGGCATAGAGGACCTGACGGAGGAGGTGGAACAGCTGACGGAGGGACAGACGGAGTTAGTGGAGCAGGTTCAAAGGAACACTGCGGTACTAGGAGGGTTAAAGGCGACACAAAAAGAAATTAAAAATGACTTAATAGCGACACAGAGGCAATGTCAGATGGTACGTGAGGGACTGACAATGAGGTTGGACGAGGTGACAGAGGTAATGGAGACAAAGGACCGGCAGGTGAGGATGCACATAGAGACGGTCACGGTAGCCTTAGAGGACGAGATAGAGGAGACGCACCGGGAAATAAAAGAGGTGAAGCAAAAATTAGAGGAAGTGGAAGACGAGGTGAGTGAAATTAAGAAGAGACGGACAGAAACTAAGAGAGAAATACAGGAGGAGGTGATGGAATATGTTCAAGGTCGGTGCTCAAATCGTGATGTGGTGCTCACTAACCAAATAAAGAGTTTGCAGGTGGTGAAGGAGGTGCGGAGACGTTGTGCCAAGGTGAGTGGCGATATACGAGGAAATGTACATGATGTGAGGGGAGCTTCAGTCGGCTTGGGGGTTGATTTGGACCCGAGTGTTCGTGAGAGGCCGTTGGTGAAGTGTGCGACAGGTACGGTGTGCGAAAGAGGAGGTGTGCGAGAATGTCCGACTCTGGGGTGTGTGAGGAAAAAGTGCTCGCCGAGGAGTGAGTGTGCTGTCGAGAGTGAGTTGGTCGTAGCGCGTGTGCGAGGGGGCACATGGAAGCGCGTAGTGAGGAGTGTTACAGAGGATGTAACAAGAAAGTGTACACCTGTGGTGAGTGTTACGGAGGAAGTAACGGGAGAGTGTGCGCAAGAGGAAGCGCGAGAAAGGTGTGTAACGGACAGGTGCATGGGGAAAGAGTGCGCTTTCAAGAGTGAGAGAGAATGCACACCTGTGGTGAGTGTTACAGAGGGTGTAACGGGAGAGTGTGCGCGAGAAAGGTGTATAACGGACGGGTGCATGGGGAAAGAGTGCGCTTTCAAAAGTAAGGAAGAATGCACACCTATGGTGAGTGTTACAGAGGGTGTAACGGGAGAGTGTGCGCGAGAAAGGTGTGTAACGGACAGATGCGTGAGGAAAGAGTGCGCTGTCGAGAGTAAGGGTGAGTGCGCTGTCAAGAGTGGTGGTGAAAGTAGTGAGAGTGACACGGAGCGTGAGTTGGTTGTGACAGGTGAGAGAGGATGTACACCTGGAATGGAAGGAAGCACACCTGGAATGGTATTGGTAGAGCGTGTATGGGAATGCACGCTGGAATTAGTAGTGAGGCATGTGGTTGGGTGTGTGAGTGAGAGCACACCTGTGATTGTCACAGAGGAGGTGACCGAGAAGGGGGCGTGAAGAGGTGTGTTAGTGAGGTGTGCGAACGACGAGTGTGTGCCAAGGTGTTCGGTGGTCAGGTGTGTGACCAAGTCTGTGAGCAGAATGAGTTTACCTGGGTGTGTAAGAGAAGGTGCAATGACGAGGAGCATGGGAACGGCTGGATGTATGAGCAAGGAACGGGCTGCGGGGTGTAAGCATGCAAGTGAGGCATCAACGGTAACCGGGTTAGCGGTTAGAACGACAGTTAGCCGAATCGGGCCCTCGGTGCGCGTCGGGCAACTTCGCGTGCCGCGAGGACCAGCGGGGATCCGAACCACGGCGGTTTCGAAAGAACCGCCGTACGCGATCCACCCTGGGCATCGCTTTGAACGGCCGCGTCCGTGCTCCACTAGGCGGAGCGGGCAGCCCGATAGGAAGGGTCGTCATGGCGACCCATTTTTGTTGAGACGTTCCGGCAGGTCGAGATCGGGCCATTGGACGGCTCTGTGCCGAGGTGGTGCGTGGGATCTCGGCCCGGGTAAGCGTCCTTCCCTGCACCGAGTGCCAGACGCATCCAGCCGCCGGCACCAAACAACCCGCATTCATTGCTCGGCTTTATGAAGCCGGGCTGTGGAAGTGAATTGGCGCACCGAGAGGCACTAGTGAGTGGACTGTAATGATGAGGATAGTGGTCTGGACCCGAAAATAGAAAAACAAAATTTGATGATTGGCAAAGGATTGGCAGAGTGATTGGCAGAGGAGTGGTAGAGTGATTGGCAAATTTTTGATTGGTTGGAATTTGGTGTGCAAAATTGGTAGTGGGAGATCCCCGATGTGGTGGGATGGCAACTCTGTCATCCCTCACAACGGGGGGCAAAGGAGCCCTAGTTTTATGGGGTTTATGGCAGTGTAAGCTCGCCGAGGGAGGGTTTGGATAATGTGTAGGGACCTAGAAGATGACATTAGGTAACGGTAAGGTTAGTTTTTTTTTTTTTTTTTTTTTTTTTGTATACAAGATCGAGGCTCGTGAAAGAGCGAAAATTAATCACACAGAAAGACAAACAGACACATAAAACAAATAACATCGGGAGCGGTAGACAAGATGGGGAGAGAGGGGGAAGGACACAAACACAACATTTGAGAGCAGGGACCGAGAGACATGGAGACATCGAGAGATCTGTGGGAGGGAGAGGGCTTTGGGGGGGAGGCATGTGAAGGGGGGAGGCATGTGAAGGGGGGGAGGCATGTGAAGGGGGGGGGGGACATTGTTAGTGACAATGACACCTGTAGTGGGGACGCAGGTAGATTAGAGTGGATGATAATGACGTGGTATGTGCTTAGTTTAAAGGGAATACGGGGAGCACTAAGTTAGCAGGGCAACAGGTAGTTTAGATCATGCCGTGTGAGTGTTGGAGGTGTATTCAGAAGTGTATTGTGAAAAGTGTGTGAGGAACAGGTGTGATTGCACAGGTGTGCAACTGAACAGGTGTATGGAGCAGTGTTTGAGTGAGTTGTAGTGATTGCGTGTGGTGTTGACCAAATGGTACAGGAAGGAAGGAGGGTGCAGGTGGCACCAGGTGTGAGTGCACAGGTGTGCACCAACAGGTGTATGGAATAAATGGTTGTGTGAAATACATGGAATGTGGAATACAATGGTATGGAGTATATGGAGTATTGGAATGGATGGTCGTGGAGTGAGTATGGTGGAAACTATGGAGTGGAGTGGATGGTGCGAAGGTGTGAATGGGGGAAGAATGGACCCCCATCACGAATACCCGGGGAGGGTAGTGTAAGTGTTAGGTAGAGTGTATAGGTAAATTGTGGTTGGATATTGGCATCTGTGGTGCAGGTGAGAGAATGGTATTTGGATGGGTGCATTCGTGTTGTGGAAATGGCTGGGCATGTAGCCTGTTAGTGTGTAGTTGGTTTGGGCACTCCACCACTGTGAGGATGTCAGCCAGGTGAGGCCGCAGGTGGGCTCTGGGAGCCAGTAGTTGTGGATGGGGCCCGAGGATCCGGAGGACGGACCCGGGTAGCCCAGTGCCAGAGGGCACCAAGGGGTGACAGAGCCAGGAGGGGCCTTCCCCAGTTAGTTAGGTTAGGGTGAGGAGCTAGGTAAGTTCGGGTGGCAACTACAGTGGTGGAGGTGTGCAGGTGGGTAGACCTGCTGGGAGAGCTACACGTCTCAGCCCAGAAATTGTGCAAGGGCACCGGGAGATGAATCGGGGGAGTGAGACCCCAAATTGAGAAGCACCACAGTTTGGTCAATGGGAATTGGTTTTTAGAACCCATAGTGTAAGATGGCCAATGGATTGGCAGGGAAAGACCCCGGGCAGTGTAAAGTGTGTTAATGTCATTTAGAAAGTAGTTAGGATGAAAATCTCCTTGCACCATCTGCATCCACTCACCTGAGGTGACAGGTACTCCACACCATGCCAGGTGGTTATTATTATTTTTATTGATGCAAATGTTTGGAATGTGAGACGCATCATGACGTGGGTGTGACATTGTGCCTTGATGTTCCATCTCTTCCTCCTTATGAGTGTTGATGATGAATTGGGTGATGGCAAATTTTGGATAGAGGGATTGTGGAGACGAATTTGGTGTAAGGGAAATATGGGGAAGATGTGACGGTAGCGACGGATTTGTAAAGGTGTAGATTTTGTAAATATGGGGTAAGGGCAAGGGTAGAGTAGGTGACAGGGGGGGTGACGTACGGTAGGGCCGAGCTTTCTCATTTCGCTCTCCGTACGCATTTCGCCTTGCATTGCCTTGTTTGATGTGTACCCTTGTGACCTTACCCCTCGCTCATCTGTCTCTCTCCCCCCTTTTTGTCTCCCACCGGAGGACTGTGCGCCACTGGGTGTTGAGGGGAGCGTGCGGAGGTCGGCTTGTGTGCCAGGACCCTCTCAACCAGCATGCATTGCATTGATGTACCACTTTATGGACCGCTGTTCTGCGACCGAGTACCACTTGATGGACCCCAGGTTCTGGGGCAGGGCACCTCTGTTGGAGACCGGCCATAGTGGCCAGGAAATCTTGCTTGCGGACCTCGGTAAGGTGGCACCTATGCCAAACAGGTGGACCACCCTTAGTTGGCCCCTGTGGCCCTAAATAAAAATGGACACGGTTTGTGCTTTTTATATTTCCAAGTAGGCCGCATGAAGCAAGAAGACATCGGGAAGAACATCGGCCCAGCAGAGAAGAAGAAGACCTCCACCAGTTGTTTTTTTTGTGTGTTTATTACAAACAGTAATGACTGTGCACTGGTTGGTGCTTTTTGGGTGCTTTTGGGTGCTTTGGGGTTATTGGTACTGGTGCATCGATGCAATGCGTGCTGTCTCCTCCCTCCCAACAGGAATTTCCTTGTCTTTGTTTCCCTAAAAAGAAAAAAGAAAAAACACAGGTCCTGGGTTGCGTTGTAAATAAGAAAGAACATCACTGTAAATAATGCTCCCCACCGTAAATGTATAGCTTGAAAACAATTCCGTAATTCAGTTATTCTGTGGGTGCAAATCTGTTAGGCAGGGTGCAATGCAGCAGGGGGACATATTTATTTGTGTTTTAAAATTGTCACACTCAGGGTCAGGTTAATTGTAGAGGGAATTACACCTACGTGTCACACTAAGTTAAAGTTTTGTAGGCCCGAAGACGGGCCTGAAGAAAGGAGGGTGCAGTGTAACGGATTTGAGAAGTGTAACGGATTTGAGAAGTGTAACAATTTTGAGAAAGTGTAACGAATGTGAAAAGTATGGTTTTGTTGTGTGTAACTGACCCTCGTAATGTAAAGAATGGTCGCAGCTCGTCCTCTTAGTTAATTCCATAAACCTACACACAGGACACGATATATCCTTTTAAATAGTTAGTCCCTTATTCTCTGTGTAGGCTAAGGATGTGTTTCCCACTAGTTTGACTCTTCATTGCACCGAATTAAATAAGAGTAGGCCCTCTGACGCCCCATGGCAGCTTCCAAGTGCCAGGTTCGCCACTTTGCTGCAATTGCCTCTTTAGGCACTTTACTGCATTTTCATCTGCCGTCCACTTTGCTGCATTTGACTCCATTACGCACGAGGTAACGCCGAAGAAGAAAGGCGGGTCTCCACCTCGTCATAGAGGGGAGGAGTAAGTCAGCCCTGCTCATCCAACCCAGAACAAGGGGTTTGGCTTGAGAGGGCAGAGAGAGAACGTTTGGGGAAGGTTCAAAAAGGGTGAAGGGCGGGGCCTATATAACCCGCCGCGGGACGCTCCCAAAAGAGATACGAGATGAGCTGAGAGGAGGGATGCGTTCTGGGTCCAGGAGATGCGCTGGAGACGAGCAGGTGTGACCGAGCCGCCGTGAGACGTGCCGCGCTGCAGGAAAAACGGACCGGGGCAACGCAAGGAGCGCACGAGGCAGCAGTGCGGAGAAAGGAACTTCGCCTGCGCAGTTTGGGACCAAAGCTCAGCTTCTTGACGGCGGTGCCTTCTGGCCCGACTGTGCCCAGTACCCGCTGAACCTTCCTTGCCTCTAAAAGCCACCCATCTCCAAGCCATTCCTTCCTGCCTGCATTTCCCCGTGTAAGTGTGATCGTCCGTCTGTCTTTAACGTTGTCCTGGGGTTTATTAATTAAGCTTGTATAGGTAAGCTAATGATTTCACTGTGTGTCTGTTCCTTCCATTTTCTGTATATAACCAACTGCTCTCTTTGCTTTGGCTTGTAAAAATAATTAATAAAACCTGTTATTCCTCAGTACGTCTTCTTCTTCTTCCTCCTCTTTACATTCGGTCGCTTTAGAGTTTTCCACATTGAATATCTGTGGCGCGATACGGCCAACGTTTGGGTGAATCGGGGAAACTGTTAGGTCGCGGTGCCTCCGCTCGGCAAACATTACATCCTTAACCGCGAACCGTAACAATATATACATATATATCTATATATATTATAAAGCAGTAAAGTATGTTTGTTTGTTTGTCCTCTTATAACTCGAGAACTACTCATCGCAGAGAAAAACCAAAGGCATATTCGGAATCAGTACCTCTCAGAGCAACGACAGCACACCTTAAATTTAAAAAAACTTCGGGTTTTAAAATTAGCGTATTGTTTTATTAGCGCATTTTATTAGCGTAAAATTAGCGTATTCTCGCGCAGAAACGCTAGCAGAAGAGGGAGGGAATCGAAGGGAGGGAGCGCAGCGCTCCCTCTAGCGCTTGGCAGCGCCAGCG